>NC_133334.1:273172704-273275204 GCF_042186555.1 Aquarana catesbeiana
AACAAATATGAAATAAAACAAAATAAAATAAAATAAAATAAAATAACAAAATAATACAAATAAAAATAATAATAAAAATAGAAATAAAAATAGAAATAAAAAATAAAATAACAAAAAATATGAAAATAAAAATAATAATAAAAAAATAATAATAAAAAATAATAAAATAAAATAAAAAATACCAAAAATCCCAATGGGACAGTACCCCAGACCCTGGAGAGGAGGGTACAGAGGGAGGGGTAGGGGATACTACAATTATGGCCCACATTACGGCCCACCTATGTGGCAGGGGGAATGGCGGGATTGGAGGGAACCCTACAAACCACCCATGCCAGTATTCCAAACCAGCAGAGGGGGCTGGAACAGGAACCCCCAAGAAACTGGAGGAAGTGTAAACCAAAGAGAAAAAGAGGCTGTAGAGGGGGAGGCAAAAAGGAAAAGAGAAAATTAGGGTAGGGGATTTTTAACCTAACAGACATAACATTTACCCATGAGGAATTGTTAGTACTGGATAGCGGCATAAAATATGCACCTAGTGCGACTTTCAACCAATTTGAAGCATTCATTGACTTACAAAAGTTTGTTAGAAAATTAAATTTAAAAAAACATTTCTTAGAGAAAGGAGAACCCCAATACCAATCAAATGAAACAGAATACACACATAGTCAGTTGAGGAACAGATCCACGTTCAACCCCAGGACCAACACTAACCAACACATAGAAGTATTTAAAAGATTAGTAGAGAAGGAAATGAGAAACATTAAACCGGAGAAGTGCAATAAAGACAGAATATGGCAAGGTCTAAAAAAACTGGAAAAAAGAAAAAACATAGTAATTCGACCAGCGGATAAGGGGGGAGGGGTAGTGGTCCTAACCAAACAGGATTACTATACAGAGTTGGAAAGACTAGTTAAAGATATTAGCACATATCAACCCCTGAAAAAGAATCCCAATAGAGAACTTAAAAAGAAATTGAAAGAATATCTGAACAAGGGCATAGCTGACAATATTATCAATAAAAAAGAAGGCAGGTATTTGTCAACGGAGGCACCAAGGATACCAGTAATATATCAGGTCCCTAAAATTCACAAAAACAAAACTAGACCACCAGGGAGGCCCATAATTAGCGGCATCGAATCAGTATATTCTAGATTGGGGGAATATTTGGACATATTCCTCCAACCAATAGCAGGAGAGGGAAAGGCATTCCTCAAGGATAGCAAAGATGTAATTAACAATTTAAAGGACATACAGGTGGATGACTCTACATTACTGGTAACAATGGATGTGGAGTCGCTGTATACCAACATAAAACAAACAGACGCCTTGGCAGCCGTAGCATGGGGAATGAAGAACCTATCAGGTCTGAAATTAAAACAAAGAAGGTTCATACTGGAGGGACTAAGGATGGCTATGGGGAACAATTTTTTCTGGTATGATCATAACTATTATAGACAGATCAAGGGAGTGGGAATGGGCAACAAGTATGCACCGAGTGTGGCCAACATCTTCCTAAGCAAATGGGAGGAGGAAGAAATCTTCGGGGGATGCTGGCCACACTTGCTGTTATACAAACGCTTTATTGATGACATCCTGATAGTGTGGAAGGGAAGCCAAGAACAACTGGAAGCATTCATCCAACATATCGGCCACAATAAATATGATATCAAATTTACAGCCACAGTACATCAGCAAAAGATTAATTTTTTGGACCTAGAAATCTATAAAAATAAGAATAAACTTGGGACTAGGACACATTTCAAAGAAACGGATCGAAATGGATACATACCGATGGGGAGCAGTCATCACCCCCATTGGAAAAAAGCAATCCCAAAAAGCCAGTTTATCAGGATAAGACGAAATTGTGATCAAATAGAGGATTATTTCCAGCAGACCGATATCTTAATAGAGAGATTTATGGACAAGGGGTACAAAAGAGAGACACTGGAGGAAACTCGCCTGAAAATAGCCAATATGGATAGGGAGTCAACATTAATTAACAAAACCAGAAACCAAAACCAGAATGACAAAATACCATTTATAACAGGATTCAGTAAACAATACAGAACATTAGAAAACATCATAAAGAAATATTGGCCCATAATTAGTAATGATCCACAATTAAGTAAGGTCCTACCAAAAAAACCAACATTCGTATATAGGAGAGCAAGGAGTATCCGTGACAAAATAGTCAAAAATGTACCAGACCCCCCTAAAACTATGGCAACTTTTTTCGACCAGGAAGGTTTTTTTAGATGTGGGAAATGCAAGGCGTGCAAATCCACTAACAAAAGAGATAGAAAGATAACGAATTTCAGGTCAAGTAGTAATGGGCTAACCTATAAAATTGATAAACTTATAACATGTTGTAGCACTCATGTAACCTACGTACTGGAGTGCAGTTGTGGACTGCAGTACGTGGGCAGAACGACCAGAGCCCTATCAGTGAGAATAGGAGAACATGTCAGAAACATCAAAAAAGGATTCAAACACCACAGTGTATCCAAACATTTCAGGGATGTGCACGGTAGGAACCCCCAACATCTACAGTTCTATGGAATAGATAGAATAGAAAAAAACTGGAGAAACAACAACAGGAGAAGGGAGGTGTCTAGAAATGAAACCCATTGGATATACAAAATGGACACAATGAGGCCAAAGGGGTTGAACGTGGAACTTGACAGCAACTGCTATCTGGAAAATTATTAGTACATCCATTTTTTATTTTTTATTATTTTTTATTTTTTATCATTTATTTCTTCATTTTTTATTTATTTTTTTTATTTTTTATTTATTTTTTTATTTCTTTATTTTTTTTATTTTTTATTTTTTATTTTTTATTTTTATTTTTTATTTTTTATTTATATTTTTTATTTTTTATTTATTCTTTATGTTTTATTTATTATTTATTATTTTTATTTTAATTTTATTTTTATTTTTTATTTTTTATTTTATTTTATTTTTTATTTTTTATTTTATTTTATTATTTTTTATTATTATTTTTTTATTATTATTTTTATTTTCATATTTTTTGTTATTTTATTTTTTATTTCTATTTTTATTTCTATTTTTATTATTATTTTTATTTGTATTATTTTGTTATTTTATTTTATTTTATTTTATTTTGTTTTATTTCATATTTGTTTTATTATTTATTATTTATATTTTTTTAATTTTACTTTCATAGTATTTTTTGATTTCTGTATGGTTAGAACCATTATAAACGTGATGAAATAAAGGAAAATAGGGGTTGTATGTATATTTTAAGTTAATTTTTAAATAACAACAAAAAAGTTTTTTGCTGTTCCATATTGCTGATGGATCAACATTTAGAGCGGAATGGGTAAAACATACAAAATGTTTTATATAGGTGTGATGTGTTTAAGGATTTGTAAAAAGCCTCTCCAGCAGGTATAGATGGGTCAAAATTTAGACCACAAAGATATCCAAATATTTAATTTAAGTAAAGATAGTAAAGGGATAATGGTTATGTATATTTAGGATATATAGAATGGGCTAAGCCCTTAGTTAAAATGGCGATATAAGGAAGGAAGTCACAGATGGGAATGTTACCTTAGTTAAAATGGCGGAACATCTACTTCCGGCCGCACGCAATATAAATAGAACGTGAACCAATCATACGGCAGCTTCCTGATGACGCATTCTATGATGCGAAACGCGTAGAGGCTGCTGGGAGTTTTTTCACATCAGGTGACCGGACGTGAACGGGAACGAGGCTTGGAGCGCAAGCCGAGCGTGGAGGCCGCAATACAACACCAGGCGGACCATGCAAACAGCCCAGTACCCGTCCATAACTGCTGGATAAGCTTTGTGCCAGCTCGAGGGCACTTTTAAACGTGAGTTGATACTTTTCCTGTAATTTTAAATAAATAGTTCAAGCATATTGCGCTATGATCGTTTTTGATCCCTTATGCTCTCCAATGAGGAACATTGGAGTCCAAGTTTAGCCGGTGAGGAGTGTTACATAGGTGGAGTGGTTATCCCTTGAATGAACCAAAGGCGCATCTTTATTAAACATCTGGTGAGTGGCCAATCTGAATGGTGGAGGTTTTTCACTCAGTTACATATGATCACTGAAGGAACATAGGAGCACGTCAGTCAATTAATTACCAAAGGACTTTTTTGGCAGCACGTTTGAAGGATTTTTTATGTACTGTACAATATATGGTTATTTTTTTGTTTGCTATAAGATTATGCATATGATTTTGTATTCTATTTTATGTAAGTGATTCCTTCGGATTAATAGGAAGAGAACAAGTGGTGGTTACTATAGGGGTAGCGCATTCACACACACTGAATCAGTATTTTTAGCCCATCTTAATGAAGGGTTTTTTTTGAAAGCAGCAACCCTGACACATATGGTTAATGTAGAAGTGGTTTTTGCGCCGGTGACACACATACACTAAATAAGCGTTTATTAGTTGGTTTGCGCAAAAGTTATAGCGTCTACAAAATAGGGGATAGTTTTATGGCATTTTTATTGATGTTTTTTTTTTTTGCGATTTTTATCGTGACTGTGACATTATGGCGGACACATCGGACAATTTTGACACATTTTTGGGACCATTGGCAGTAATACAGCGATCAATGCTAAAAAATTGCAATTATTACTGTAAAAATGTCACTGGCAGTGAAGGGGTTAACCACTAGGTGGCAGTGTAAGGGTTAAGTGTGTCCTAGGGAGTGTTTCTAACTGTGGGGGGGAGGGGCTGTGTGTGACATGACACTGATCACCGCTCCAGGGAGCAGAGATCAGTGACAGTGTCACTAGGCAGAACGGGGAGATGCTTGTTTACATTAGCATCTCCCCGTTCTTCCTCACCGTGAGATGATTGCGGGTATCCCCGCGGACATCGGGTCTGCGGGACCTGCGATCGTCATGGAGCTCCCGGCGGGCGTGCGCCTGCGAGCCGCCTCTTACGGGGCAACGTACAGGTACGTTAATCTGCCTGTACGTGCCCTTCTGCCGCAGTATAGCTGCGTGAGGCGGTCGGGAAACCGTTAAAGTGATTGTAAAGCTTTGCCTTTTATTTATTTTTTTTAAATACCAAGCATGTTATACTTACCTGCTCTGTGCAATGGTTTTGCACAGAGTAGCTCTGACCCTCCTTTTCTGGGGTCCCCCCGCTAGCACTGTCCGCTCCTCCCCCCTGCTGAGTGTCCCCATAGCAAGCTGCTTGCTCTTGGGGCACTTTTGCATGCTTGCTCCCAAGCCGACTCTGCGGTATGTCCATTGATACAGAGAGCGTGGCTCACCACCATCCCTGCCGCTCCCTCTTTACAGGCTCCCGCTGCTGTCTCTCTGTCCAGTGAGGAGAGAGAGAGCAGAGAACCAGTTGTAGTAGGAGGTAGAGGGTAAGCTGTTGCCAGTAAGACACCATCCACCTTTTTACCGGAGGCTACTGTGAGTAATCTGAAGCAAGTACCAAAGCAGTCTTCTCACCAGCCGGGGATGGTAATGAAGTGGGAAAGCATCAGTAAGTGCCAAGCCTTGGAACCAGCAGGATAGCGGGGGTGACGCTTGAGGAGTATACTGCGGGTTAGCTGTGGAAGAGCTCAGGGGATCCAGTGATGACTGGGATCTGGAAGTCTAGTGTGAGACTGGGAACTCAATGAGTGAAGATACCTACCTATACAGAAGTGTTATCCATGTGGAGGCCTTCCACTGTATAGCTGTCTACCTATAGAAGTCTTGGAGTCTTGCCAATTATCATTGCATCTACCCAAGGGTGTCCAGGCCCTAACCCTCTCTCCCACATTTCGTTAAGAGACAATAAATCTCTTGTTTGCATTCAAAAGTGACTGGCGCCCATAATTTCTTCTTCCATCTCAACCACCATGCCTGGTAACCCACTCTACAAGGAAGGGCTCTGACGGGTCAGCTCTCTCTAACCCTTGAGGTCACCATTAGGCCTCTGGGGCCCCGGGACCTGGCTACGTCTATAATACAGCATTGTCCTCAATTCAGTTACTCACTTGCCTGGCGAATCCAGAGTTGTCATGCTGTGACCCGCTGCACCACTGTCACAGCTGGTGTCCTGCTCCACCATCTTTGAACCTGGCATCATTGGGTGCTGAGTGCCTTTTGCTGGTAAATGGTAATGATGGGCACCAGGTGCACTCTCTTTTAGCCTCTGTGAATGAAAGTAATGCATCCTGGGATATATTTCGGACTGTACAGGCCACACAAAGAGAAAACAATTTGCACAATAAAATGATACACTCTGTGTGCTTCGGATTTGTGTACACACGATCGGAAATTCCGACAACGGATCTTGTTGTCGGGAAATTTTATAGCCTGCTCTCAAACTTTGTGTGTCAGAAAATCCGATGGAAAATGTGTGATGGAGCCCACACACGGTCGGAATTTCCATCAACAAGGTCCTATCACACATTTTCCATCGGAAAATCCGACCGTGTGTACGGGGCATTAGAATAATTAGTGACCTTCCGTGGTTGACCTTTTATTTGGTGGGGTTCTCCTTGATGTTCCAGCACCCACCCAGGGAGCTATTGTGCTGGTGCTATTCTGTGCTGAGGTGGGTCCCACACAATGAATGCATGAATACATTGGATGTTGATATATATAAGAACACTATGTAAATGTTATTGTTTTCTCTTAGATGAGTGCTGTATTGTTTTCATGAGCCCTGATAAAGCAAAGTCTGGTGAAACGCGGCGGAATGCTGGTAAGTAGGTCTTGCTGTTCTGCCGCGTTTCTCTAGACTTTGCTTCATCAGGGAGCTATTGTGCTGGTGCTATTCTGTGCTGAGGTGGGTCCCACACAATGAATGCATGAATACATTGGATGTTGATATATATAAGAACACTATGTAAATGTTATTGTTTTCTCTTAGATGAGTGCTGTATTGTTTTCATGAGCCCTGATAAAGCAAAGTCTGGCGAAACGCGGCGGAATGCTGGTAAGTAGGTCTTGCTGTTCTGCCGCGTTTCTCTAGACTTTGCTTCATCAGGGCTCATGCAAATAATTCAGCACTCATCTAAGAGAAAACAATAACATTTACAGAGTGTTCATATAAATAAACATTCAATGAAGCAAATAAAGCAAAGTCTGGCGAAACACGTCGGATTATGAAGACCTACCTTACCAGCATTAATTTCTGGTATATGAATATACACAGTGAACTTTATTAGCACTACTATTGTGTTTAATTATCCAGATGCATTCACATTTCATTAACTTTTTTAACATTTGTTACCTGATAGATTGTATGATTTTATAGTACATATTGTTTACTCCTTTTGTGGCCTGTACAGTCTGAAATGTTCCTTTTTCTTCTTTCCAAATATATACAAAACAGATGATGACCCTGAGTGTCACAATAATTTATGGCATCCTGGGATATGTGACATATTTATACCAGGAGGCTTCACGGCGCTGGAGATGTCACTCTCTTCTAGGTGAGAATTGCGGCCGGGGGAAGCAAGGCAGGCATAATTTTTTTTTTAAATAAAGTAAACAAATATAGAATTTTTATTTGGCCCAATTGGGGTGGAGCATAAGGATGTCCAGTGCATTCAGAGGCAGAGGTTCCACTTTAAGCTAAAGATGGATATTTCCTTTTATTAGCAGGTTCTTTATTCCTAGTCTAAACTCATCCTCTATGTAAAAACATTACAACATTTATGAATTATATTATGTTAAAAAAAAGTTGAATATTAAAATTTGGAATACAAACTATAATTGCTAATGGAACGACCTCATGGTTACATTGCCTATTCATTCCGGATACTTAATACCGGCCTACTGCACACAATCAGATCTGCCACAATGAACACGGAAGCCTTTGTTGTGGTGTAATTGAATTAAGACTTGGTAGATGAAGGGTCCTGCATTCCTCAGAAGCTGGGAGGTGAGATTCTTTATTTTTTTTAATTTGTAATTCCCACGTTCGCACTCAGCCCTGAATGATTACATAAAGAACGAATGCATAAAATGGTTTCGAAATCAAAAAAGCTTTATTTCCCATCTAAATCCCGCAGAGATGAAAGAAGTCTGAGAAGATGGCAAATTCCCGGGAAAATGAAACGCATGGCGGAGATGAGGGCCCCAGCAGGGGTTGGATGCGAGATTGGGAAGACAAAATAGATCTTGTTGCCGAATGTGGCACCTTGAGCTCCGGGGCTGTGATTAGATTATTACACGGAGGAAACAAATGTCTATATACACTGGGAAATCAAAAGGCAAGGAGAGCTTGAAATGTCTTCTGTAACCGGGAAAAAGTCATTATACGATACCTGTATGGCTGAGCTACATTTGTGCAAACATAAGATGTATCGGCGAAAGGGCACAGCGGGTGAAAATCTCATGATAAAAAGTACAGAACCCGTACCGCGGATCTGTTTTAAGTTGCCGACCAGCTAGGAGATAAATAGGACTTGTGCTTCGGCTTGAACATGTTGGCGGAAATGATAAATTGCAACTTTTTGTAAGGAGTTTTCTCGTTTTTGATCGTACTTTGTAAAATAATTATAGAGTACCTGGATAAAAAAAAAACAAATTACACTTTGAAATGATCTGAAACTATTTTATTCGATATATTTCAATGAAAATCGATAAGAGGCCTCCATCCGCAGTGATACATTCATTTATTCTGACAGGCGCTGAATGAAGACGTCTGATGGTTTCTTGGGGAATGTTATTCCAGGCCTGCGTCGCTTGAACAATCAGGTCTGCAATATGCGCGCTCGTAGTAATGACTCTGCCAGTCATATCCAAAATACATTTGATTGGGGGAAATCATGTGACCCGACGGGCCAAACCACTGACTGTGTCAATTGTATCTCATGCTTCTCTTGTGTTAGCTGCACTATGAGGTCAACTGAATTTTTTTTTTTCCCAATTGTGTTCATGAGTGGTGTGACAACATAGATCCCCCTCTATCGACAGACCGTCGACCTGAAATATTCAATCATTTCTGCTCATCCTTATACCATCACTTCAAAACTTGCTGACATATGACATTCTCTGATCAATGACAAGTCATTCCTTCCTCATCCTATCAATTTTTCAGATACATTGTTTTCACTCAAATTGACCCAAACAGTCCCAGAATTAATCCCCGAATGTAATTGTATGGACAAGTGTAAACGTGCTGGTCTGCATGTTTTCCTAGTACACAGCCTCGTATTGGGTGATATTGTTTGTGGATTGGTGGTCTTCAAAGATGTACAGGCAAAAAAGAGGTAGGGAGCTCCAAGGTATTCACCAGAAAGATAGGAAGAGAAGTGGGAGAGCCCTTATAGTAGAGGCATAACTAAAACCCTCTGGGCCCGGTGCAAGAAACCATGAAGGGCTGCCCTGACTGCCAGGGCCCTTTCTTCTGGTCCTGGAGCCCTTCCCTCTGAGCCCGGAGCCCTTCCTGGGGCCCTTTACTCCCGTTGCGAGGCCTTTTACACGGTCTGGATCCTTTCACATATTCTGCAGTGGGCCCCCTTCCTGAACGCTAAGACTTTGTTGCAAATGCGATCTTGCGACGCTGGTAGTTCCAACACGGCCTTATAGTGTAGTATTATTGTAGAATTTAAAAAAGGCTCCTTGGCGAGATGGTGTTGGACTCCTGGATCACTGGAAGGACATTTCTTGTTCCCCTTCTTACATTTCTCTTCTTTTCTTTTCCTGCTTTTGCTCTTTTGAGACTTCCTTACTAAATTGTTTTTGATAATATTGCTGGGTCCTACATTCTGACTTCTGGTCCTATCGGAGGTTTATTACAGTATGGAACCTGTTATATCTTCGAATTTACATTGTTAATATTTTTGATGGGATCACTCTGGGTTTGTAACCCTGGGCTAGTCCCTTGCTTCTAGTTGACTATTGAACTGTCCGGAAACAGTGGACTGTTTCCAGGATAGCTCCATGATTGTGAGTACTACCTGACTGAGATATGGGATTATACCTGCATCCTTCGATTTTGATATATTTATTATGATTTTACCATTCTTGATGGCCTCAATGATGTAAAAACGTATACTAAATTGCATCAGTCAATTTTGTAAAAATAATAAAAATGATTAAAACAGAAGAAAGGATTAACTTACATTTGGAAAGATTACGAATGACCAAGCTGTTTTATAGGGGCAACCTTCCAACTGCACGTGTGGGAAATACCCGTCACCACACAGGAAAATATAGGTCACTCTTGATGCCTCGAGGAACCTAGTCCTAGGTCCTTAGGGGGGTCACCAGTGGTTTGGTAAACTGGCAAACTGATTAGAGGAGAAAAAGCCCTGTTGACTGCTCAAATGGCAGAGGGTCCCCATAGTAACGTGTGCTACTATTTAGGAATGGGCCAAAGTAGTCATGATGAAATTAGACATAAAATGTATTTATTTATGTAAATTTAACATCTGATTTTAACATGATGACTTCAATCATTCCTAAAGAGTAGCACATGTTACCACGGGCACCTCTGCCATTCAAGCAATCGATGAGGCTTTTTGCCCTAACACTATCCTTTCCTAAAATGCTAACACTAAACCTTACACAAACCCTTCCTGTATGTGGCTCCAACAATAACACTGAGCCTCAACTGTAGCATTTAATTTCCATACTCGCCTCTACTGTGCTGGTATTCTCTGCAGTAAATCTTCAAGAAGAATACAATGTGCTTTCAGGTGCTTTCAAGCTGTACTTGTTTTTCTCCTGCTTTTCACTCGCTTTGACTTGGTTCTGTTTGCATTCCCTGTGACTCATTTACAATAAAAAGGACAGGAACAAAGGCGAAAAAGCATACAAGAATATATTTATTGGCATCAATACAAGTAATGGACTGACAAATGGAGAGGACAAAGTAGTTCAGATGCAGCAAAAAAGAACATGTTGTACTTTTAGCCTTGCCAAGGCACAACAACCAGGTGAGGGTCAGCAGGCCACTTACGTTCTCCACACCAAACTTATCAAATCAAATCTTCATGGAGCTGACTTTGTGTACAGAGGTACAGCCATGCCAAAACAGAAGTGGATATTCATCAAACTGTTACCATAAGGTTGGAAGGGCACTTTGTCTAAATCAGGATATTTCAACCAGGGTTCCACCAAAGGTTGCTAGGGGTTCCTAAGCAATGGGCAATTTCTGCCTCTCAGATAAGTTCCCACTGACACCATTGATCTTTTCAGCTACCTGTAAGGGAGTAATTCTTCTTAATGACCATAGGTGTAAGGAGCATTATCCCCACTGACCATCTCACTAATGTGTCATGAGTTGTAGATATAGTAATTTTTAGCTCGGGTTCCATAAGATCGAAAAGTTATTTCCAGGGTTCCTCTGTATTGAAAAGGTTGAGAAAGGCTGCTCTAAATACCATTCACTGGAAACACCTAAACTCAATCATTTGTGAGGGCTGGCCACACATTTTTATATGTAGAGATGATAGTCAGGTGGCCAGAAGCTTATGGCCATATACTGCAGGCTTTAAAGCCGGCTATAGACGATTCGAATCTCAGCTGGTTCAGCAGTAACTGGCCAAGATTTGAACTATGTTTAGGCAGGCTAATTGTACCCAAGTTGATCAATTGATTAACTTGGGTACAACCAGCACATTCAATTGTTCATGCAGTTATTGCCGCTAGCAATAATCACTGTGTGTTCTCCCAGCAGGGAAGGCTCCCACCACCCCCTCCAACTTCACCAAGAGAACACAATAGCTCCATGGGAGGGTTTCCTCCATCAGCACTCACTGTGTTGATGGGGGAATCAAAGCGATCCATCTATGGCTGGCTTAACACAACTAAACATAAGGTTAGCTTTTTTGGCAGCTACCTTGTATCCATGTTGTGGACCTGTTAGTCCAATTGTGTAGGGCAGAAAGGACAGGAAATTGACCAGTGCAGTTAGTAATGATATTAAATTAGATGTAAGGCATAACGCTAAGTACGTCATTATTTTTATTAGGGCTAACCGTACATCTTGAGCAATTGAGAAATACAAATACCCTAAAATATATTCTAATTTTCTTCCAAGACCTTGTAGAGCTACTGGTGCCTTTATTTGATGCTTCAACCTAATGAATACAGTAGCTATTCAATAGCTTGCTTTGAATACTCTTTTTCTTTGGATTTTCAGTTACGGGCATCTGAACTTTAAATGTTGGAAATTTTCTCCTTCCCAGAACAGAAAAAAACACAGATTTAAAACATGGCTTGGGGCCAATGATATTTTATTTCAGCTTGGCTATAAATGGACATATCACATAAACTGCTTGAAAGACATTTTAATATGATTAAGAAATACACTTTAATTGTATTCATGTATTCTTTGACAGAGTGAGGAGTGCCTACTACAAGGGAACTGGCTGTACCAGAAACTTTTGCAGACATTTTTAAAATGATTTATTGAACAAAAAGATGAAATACGAAGGGAGTTGAAATGAAAATTTGAAGTATGTGGTAAAAGCAAGTAGTGGAGCAGAGAGAAACAAAATCTAAGCAAATATGAGTTTAAGAGCTCTGGGCTTATCGTTCTCTCTGACAAAAATATATACCCTCATCTTGTCATTGTTCATGTTGAATAGTGGCGGTCGGGACAAAGCAATCATAGAGCCCAATTATTGGTTAGGAAATTAACTCTTTTTATTTTACGCTGCTGAATGGTCACATAATGAGGAATGTCATAGGTAATGTCACGTTAACTCAGTGGGTTATGGATGGCAATTCACCATAAGAGAGATCTAAAGTTTCCAACAAGACTTGTAAAAAGATATTGTTACCACCATTCTCTTTCAAGTGTATGCATAGCATTTTTTTTTTTTTTTGGATAGAGTAGGGAAGACTAAAACTTCCCACTGAAGAGATTTCCACTCACTTCCTGTCCTGCAGGTGCAACAGGAAATTAAACAAAATTCTGTCAAAATCAGGAGAATTCTCATCTTAGTTGAGAAGATTTCTTATTACCACTTGCTCTGGTGACAACTCTAAAGTTTTGGATTACTTCTCACTGTCTCAGTGCCAATGGTCACCGGGTGATATGGGGGGATCTCCCCAGCAGGGACACTGACAGCAATAAAAATATAACAGGAGGTTTAACCTTGGGGTGCCAAATGAAATAAATATGGGGTGGTTTTAGATTTCACTAATTTATTATAAATATGTATTATCTTGTCTATTACTATAGTTCGCTAGTCTATCAAAGCTCTGAATGCATTTTCGTCCGAATTTCGGGTATTTTCGTTATCGTTTTAACAAACGATAACGAATGCGCAGAATCCGAAAAAACCGAAGGATCCGACATAAACAAATGCTTTATTTTCGTTTTCGTTGCGACAACAGTTCGATATAGATAGGAGATTCGACATGACGCTGACAATAGCGATCTGTGTCCACCGAACCTGTGGTCGAATGTGCCTACCCTTAGCTCTATTAGTCCAAGATTATTCTACATAGAGAGAAAAGATTCGACATAGAGAGAAAAGATTCGACATAGAGAGAAAAGATTCCACATTATAGAGACAATAGCAAAAAAGGTCGAATGTGCCTAATCTAACTCTATTAGTCCAAGATTATTCCACATAGAGAGAAAAGATTCGACATGAAGATTTGACGAAGCAGTCGCCACGAGCGGACATTTATGGTCAAATGCTCTGCCCATAGGCTATAGAAAA
Source organism: Aquarana catesbeiana (assembly GCF_042186555.1). Classification (NCBI taxonomy): domain Eukaryota; kingdom Metazoa; phylum Chordata; class Amphibia; order Anura; family Ranidae; genus Aquarana; species Aquarana catesbeiana. Next base: position 273,186,346 of record NC_133334.1, read on the forward strand.
ATTCTAATGTTGGTTGACTAGTAATAATAATTAATAAATATAATTATTACTAGTGTCATACAACATTAGAATTCTACTATAGCTTGTAGGCAGAACATTCGACCGGAAATGTGCGATTGCGGCGTCGTACAGTTTAGCTGCTCCATTGAATCTTCTTAGAACATTCGACAGACACCATAAGCCTTCAATGACAGATTCGACCTTAAAGGGGTTGTAAAGGTATTTTTTTTTTTTAAATAACAAACATGTTATACTTACCTTCACTGTGCAGCTCGTTTTGCACAGAGTGGCCCCGAACCTGGTCTTCTGGGGTCCCTCGGCGGCTGTTTCAGCTCCTCCCTGCAAGGACTCACCACCTTAATGCGAGCTCCCTCGCATGGTGGTTAGTTCTTGCGGGCGCGCTCCCGTGATACAGCAGGCGGCTATAGCCGCTCACTGTATCACTCGGCCCTGCCCCCCAGCACGCTGCGTCATTGGATGTGATTGACAGCAGCGCGAGCCAATGGCTGCGCTGCTTTCAATCCATCCACTGTAGCCAATCAGCGGCCAGGCTGAATGGCGAAGAGGATGTCGGGAGCGAGCGCGGGACTTTTGAGGGGTCAGGTAAGTAAAACGGGGGGGCTGGGGGCGACGGTATTGTCGGAAGTTTTTCCATCTTAATGCATAGAATGCATAGAATGCGTTAAGGTGAAAAAACGTTTACCTTTACAACCCCTTTAATTCTTTTGGATTTTCGGACGAATGCATTTTTTAACGAAACTAAATAAATAAAAACGAATTTCGGGAGTAACTAAATAAATTTATTTTTCGGACGAAAACGAAATTCCGAAACGAAATATTTCAGTGTGCACATGTCTAGGATAATACAATAACAATGTTGGCTATAAAAACAAACTCATATGCTCAAAGAAGCAAAGGTCTGGTTTACTTTCAAAGAAAGTAGAAAACTAACATAAAAACGCTAAAAGAATACAGAGCATATAAAGAAAAATAGCAGAGATGATATGTTACGCAAGTTCTTCCACAATGTCCTGTAGGTTAGCTGGGCTCCAGGAGAAAGAGAGAGAACTCTAGCTGGCTATTACCTTTTTAAAGCGCATTCAAACACCACCCACACAAACATCCTCTGCCCGCCTATGTAGTCCTCTGTCAAATGAAACTTCATAAGAGGCCATAACTGCAAAAGAAAGTGCAGGCACCCAGAGATGCACATACCGCCATTGGCCTCTCAAAAATTTTTGTCACAGCCAAATCGCAAGCTGTACAGACATCCAAAGCTTTGGCAGTTCCTGAAGTGCCGAACCTTTCTCACTGCTTTCTACCCCCCCCCCCCCCCCATTCCCCATTCCTAATGGGAAGTGAAGTTGCCTACCATAATACCAACTTCTTTTGCAACTCTCAGATGTCATGTGAATGACTGCTGAGAGCCAAAACGATGTTGAAGGTATCCAATGTCCACCAATCACTGTGCCACCATGACATATTTTGCATGATACACTTTCTAAAGCCAACAGAACTCTGTCCCTACCATGAAAGGGCCACCTGATTGTGGGAAACCCCCAAGCCAAAAGGTTCTCAGTCCTCCCATATCCTCAACATTAATTTAGTTAAAAACAATTACTTCAATCTTCCTTATATATTTATCCCATAGACTTTAAGTATGTCTGTTTACTTTGTTGAGAAATACACTAGAAGCAATGTTGGAATATAATAGAAGTCCTCTTGTTGCAAGTTTGCTTTTGAGCTTTAGTAGGCACTTTACATTTAAAACAACAGGATACCAAGTAAAGAAAAAAACAATAGAATATCAAGAAGACATATAAAACAGTTCACTCCATCTTCCCTCTAATATATTTATTACATAGACTTTGAGTGTGTCTGTTCACTTTGTTGAGGAATGAGGATCACAATAGAAGCAATGTTGGAATCTAAAAGAAGTCCTTTTGTTGCAGGTTTGCTTTACATTTAAAACAAAAGAATACCAAGTAAACAAAAAACAATAGAATATCGAGAAGACATGTAAAACAGTCACTTTCATCCTTCCTCCATTATACTTATCACATGGACTTTACTTTGCTGAAAATCGTGCTAAAAGCAGTGTTGAATCATGCTAGAAGTTCTCTTGTTGTAAGTTACAGTAGCTTTTAAATTTTAGTAGGAACCTTACATTTAAAACAATGGGATACCAAATAGACAAAAAGCAATAGAATATCAACAAGACATATAAAACAGTTACTTTCATCCTTCCTCCACTTTACTTATCACATGGACTTTAAGTGAGTCTGTTTGCTTTGCTGAAGATCACGCTAAAAGCAGTGTTGGACAATGCTAGAAGTTCTCCTGTCGCAAAGTAGCTTTTGACTTTTAGTAGGTACTTTACATTTAAAAAAGATGGAATACCAAGTAGTAGGCTTGTGCAATGCGTTTCGTAATCGTAGTCGAAATTCGCCCAAATTTTGCATCTTTCGGACATTCGGATGCATCCGAATGTCCGAATAAAGAAATAACGAATTTCAACTAATACGAAAGAAATTATAGTGGATATAACGAATGAATTCGACATGATTCGGTAATTCGTTAAAGATCTAATGAAACAAAAGGTCAACTCAAAAGAAAATCTTACAGTCTAATCAGCTGATTAATTTTGTGCTGGAGGTTGGATTACTGGCAAAGTGCATTCCTGAGAACTGAATGAGAAGGGTGTTGTGTTGTATTTGAGCAGAGGAGAGGAGATATTGTCATTGTGTGTGTTAATAGATTTAATAAACAAACGACTTTCCAAACTACGAATCGTTATTATGAATATATATATATATATATATATATATATATATATATATATATATATATATATATATATATATATATGTAGCGCTGGTAGATTTTTCATCTACCGCTGATAGGTAAATTTAGTGGGTCGCTTATTTAGATTTGCCTCTGTTCCAGCTTGGCTGAGCTGCATGCAGTTCCACATTGTGCCGGTGGGTGTCATTGTCAGCATCGACAGGTATTGGAAAAGCAACGTGTTGAAGCGAATGAGTGCTCCTCTGTCCCGGCGATAACTCGATCCTCCTGGCCAACACGTATGCTATAGGAATACCACCTCGCGTCGCTGCGGCGTGTGGGTGGGCCCAGAAGCCTGTCTGGGGCCTACCACAGCAGCGGAGGAATGGTCCTGAGCTGTCTATCCTGAGTGAAGAAGCTGGACAACCGAGAAGATCCCAGGGGAGGACCCGTCATGGAAGGATCCAGCAGAGTGCTGGTCTGAAGAGGGGCCTGGTGACTCGGTTGGAGGACGCATTCCGAAGTAATCTTACCATATAGTACTGCCGGGTTGGCTTAAAGGTTCAAGTACTGTATCTGACATTCATCACAAACCAATACATCCTGTGGCAGAGGATTGTACGGGTTTTATTCCAGATAAGTCTGTGGCAGAGACTTTTGTTTGTGCTATGTACTGGCTGCTAGGCAAGTGAGAGATGTCTATCCAGGCGGGCAAAGATTAAATCCTACGAAAGGGGGACTATTCAATTACAAGTGTTCAATTACAAAGAATGTTCTGAAGAAATACAACATAAAAGGTATTTGAGCTTCCCTGCAGCTTTCCTGCTACCTCTTTCCTGCTACTTCCCTTGTTCGTTTTATTAAAGCATTGGAAAATCTTCTCAAATGTTTGGTGCTTATATCGTCCAGAGGTAAACTCAATGGAACCCTAGACCCGGTGCCGGTGAAACAGAGGTATTGAGAGTGAAGGTAACAAGCCCGCTTAAACCAGCAGCTCCACCGAGAGTTATTGCTACATATACATACATAAATATCGTATTTCAACTAATACAAACGAAATTATAATGCATATAACGAATGCTTTCGACATGATTCGAGATTCAGTATAACGAATATGGACACTCTACAGAAATAAAGAATTATCCGAAAACGTATTAACGTAACGTAACGAATATACAGAACGAAATTATGTACTTTACGAATGACAACGAACCGAAACGAAACAAAATTTTCCGTTGTGCACAAGTCTACAAAGTAGACATAAAACAATAGAATATCAAAAAGATATAAAACGATTACTTCCATGCTCCCACTATTATATGCATCACATGGACTCTGAGTGTAGCTGTTTACTTTGTTAAGGACCACACTAGAAGCAGTGTTGGACCATGCTAGATGTCCTTTTCTTGTAATTTGGCTTTTAAGTTTTAATAGGAACTTTAAATGTAAAACAATGGAATCCCAAGTAGTTATAAAAACAACACAATATCAAGAAGACATAAAAAAAAAAAATTACATCAATCATCCTTTTACTATACTTATCTTATGGACTTTGAGTGGGTCTGTTAACTTTATTGAGGATCACGATAGAAGCAGTGTTGGACCATGCTAGGAGACCTCTTGTTGCAAACTGGTTTTTAAGCTTTAGTGGGAACCTTACTTTTAAAACAATGGGATAAGAAGTAGACATAAAGTGATAGAAGATAAAGAAGTGATAAAACAGTTACTTCCATCCTCCCTCTACTATACTTTACACTTGGATTGTACTGTAGAATACAAAGAAGACATAAAATAATGCAATAGGAAGTAGTCATCATAACTTGAGCTCATATAGGTTTACTGATTTTGTTTTGACTGTCTTTTCTAAAACATATATTTGTGGGCAATTTCCTTAGAAAGTTCCAGTTAATATATCCTCTTATGTCATCCACAGTTTCAATCTGTTTTCCGCACAGATCGTATATTGTCAGACGGGGAGCCCAGTTTGTGATAAAATACCGGTGTCTGGTCGTACAATTTGTCAAGCACAGTACATTTTATGGAGAAATAAGAACATTAAGAAGAGATGTCGGAGATCAGATCAAATCTTCACTAAAATCCGTTAAGTCATAAAATATTTGTATAAATGATGTTTTTCAGACACTTTAACCTAAATAAATGCTTAAAAAAACTCAACTTTTCAGAACAGCAAATCTAATAGTAAATGTTCAATATAAAGATAGATAAGCATACAATAGGATAAGCAAACAATACAGGCTTTTTATACCTAGAGCAAACTTTTAAAGGGTACTTGCCCTCAGATTTTAACAAGAAGGTATCATAATAACAGTCCTGCACCAATGGATCAAGAGGGCAGATTGAATATTTATTTTCCTTGCACCTTCCGGTGCTGCTTAGATAGCTGAATGCCTTCAGATGAAGCAGTGGGTCAAAGTTAAGACCCCCTTAAGCAGAGATTGTATGGCTGAGGCTATTGGTCATGCGACCAGAGCTGCAAGAGGTTTTAGTCCTGGCGCCAAACTGCTACTAGCATCCTTGGGTCATGAGTAGGAGACCATTTACTGAAGGCAAATACTTTAATGTTCCTCCTAGGGACAGTGTGACTAATGCTGTGGCTGAGATTGTGAGATTGAGATTGTGATGAAGCAATTACTATTAGTGATTGCAAACTTTAAAAAATTCACTTTGCCAACACTCTTGTTGTAGACTGAGATTCTCCTTGCCATTTATACTTGGCATGTGTAGAACTAGTAACGGATTCTTTGCGTTGATTCATTGTTTGTTCAAGGAGCCTACATTCTGCCATGGTGCTAAGGATCCCTTCACTTGAAGACCTTGGGGGAAACAAGTCAAAGAATTGCAGTAGGGATTCATATGTACCTGCATGGCAGGGGATGCTGAGGATTATAAGGCAGCCCTTGGCATTTAACAAACCTAAGAAAGAAAAATAAAAGCATGGATCATCCAATGAACTGGGTAAGCCAGGGGTAGGTAACCTCAGCACTCCAGCTGTGGTGAAACTACAAATCCCATCATGTCCCTGGGGATCATGCCTGTGCAGAAATTGTAGTTGCACCACAGCTTAAACTGGTTGAAAACCCTCACATATACCCAGTGAAGTGACTGGCCTCAGGTGATACACAGAGATAAAACAAATCTCCCCCACACCATTACACCACCACCACCAGCCTGAACCGTTGATAAAAGGCAGGATGGATCCATTCTTTCATGTTGTTTACATCAAATTCTGACCGCACCATCTGAATGTTGCAGCTGAAATCGAGACTCATCAGACCAGGCAACGGGTTTCCAATCTTCTATTGTTCAATTTTGGTGATCCTGTGCGAATTGTAGCCTCAGTTTCCTGTTCTCAGCTGACAGGAATGCCACCCGGTGTGGTCATCTGCTTCAAGGTTGGATGTGTTGTGCATTCAGAGATGGTATTCCGCATACCTTGGATGTAACGAGTGGTTATTTGAGTTACTGTTGCCTTTCTATCATTTCAAACCAGTCTGCCCATTCTCCTCTGACATCAACAAGGCAGTTTCCTCCACACAACTACCCCTCACTGGATATTTTGTCTTTTTCTGACCGTTCGCTGTAAACCCGAGAGATAGTTGTGCGTGAAAATCCCAGTAGATCAGCAGTTTTTGAAATACTATCTATCTATCTATCTATCTATCTATCTATCTATCTATCTATCTATCTATCTATCTATCTATCTATCTATCTATCTATTATGGTTAGTTTATGTAGCACCCTCCTAGGTAGGTGCTAGAAGAGTATAGTTTTTGATCTTTCTGCTTACCAGGAAGATAGTCAGGTGCTCTCTGCCTACGATGGAGCAGGATCTATTGGTTGCGTCTGCTCATTGTGCAGCTCAGCTTGTTTGACTGTCCCTCACTGGTCCAATAGGGAGGCATATTGGACAGTGGAAGGGGACCTGAAAAGTGACTGCACAGGCTTTGTTACAGTCCTGGTAATTGGCAGAGGAGAAGTGCTGCATTGCATGATGGGATACTGTATGAAAGCGCTGGGCGCATGTGCTCTGGGCGCATATACACTTCATAGCAGCTTGCTATGGGGGCAGGTTAGGCTGGGAGGCAGGGTGATGATGTCAGCCAGAGCAATTTGGCTACACCCACTGTTCACTATGGCCCAAAGGTGTCCCAGGCCGCTAAAGTGTTCGGGTTTGGCTTGAAGAAAAGATGGCAACCCTACCACTGTGCCAGCTAGCGGGTGGAGAAGAACTACGGGGATCGGAGAGATGCGGGGGTCGACCCAACCACAGGTTTTTTTTTCCATTTTCACAGCTAGCAGTTGGAGAAGAACCCCCACTAGCTGGCACAGCGGGGATCGGGGAGATGCGGGGGCCAGTGCACTCATAACATGGATGTATGGGTGTAACATGTAACATGTTCCGAAAGGTAGACTTATCCTTTAACTTAGCAGTAAGTGGTTGGGAGTGGGGGTCGTAGAAATGTGGATCATCCACCTCTTTTTTACCACCTATCTACCACACATACTGTATGAACTAGGCCTTACACCAGGGGCATTGCTAGGGGGTGGCTATTGGGGCTATAGCCCCGAATCTGGGGCCCATAGCCCCGAGTCTCTTGCCGCAGGATCCCTGCTTAACCAGCGCTTCAATCACCCTGACACCATATAAACCATGGTGCCATGATGATTGAAGCGTCAACACCAGCCATTGCCCGCGAAATATGGCTTACCACCGGCATGCCCCCCCCCTGTTTTTTATTTTCCTTGCATGTCCCCCTCGGATCTACAGCGACTTTACTTCCAAGTGCACTTGCAGTGCAAAGTGGATTTTCCTTCAGTAAATAACCCCCATAGTCAAGCACTTTTTGAGCATAAAAAGCTAAATATTTTCCAGTTAAGCAGTAGCCATTGTGACTGCTTGAAAACATTTTATATATATATCTGTAGTGTCTCTCAGCTTCACTTCTAATAATGACATTCACACAATACTCATAGTCAGTAATGTCTTTTGAAACAGCCGGGAACATTTTTCTGCTCAGAAAAGATCTTTTTTTTTCGTTTTCCTATTAAAAGGTAAAAGCCACGGGACGTAGACTGTAGAGCAACACTTTTCACGGGAAGGAAAAAAAAGATAATTCATGATCCAAGCCTGATTAATAAATTATTAAAAAAAAAAAAAAATCTTCTGCTGAAATGCTTGTAACCCATATCACCCCTTTTCCTTTTTCATGTTAATGGCACTTAGCCAAGCTCTTTACATATTCTAATTCTCCCAACACCACCCCCAACTGAATGAGTAACATTCCATTATCGGGAAATATGCAGATATCTCCAAGAAGGGTTACGAGACATTGATGTGTAATTACATATTGGCTGCGTGACCTCAGCAGATTCAAAGGTTTCCGAGTGTTTTCCGTTTAAGCCATTCCCCCCCCCAGGATGTGTTACATTCTGTCCCAGAAACTTTTTATTCTCCGCCTCATTGGTGGAACCGGTCACGTACAAATGTTAAAAGACTGAGCAAATGCCAGAATCCAGCAAATTACTGGAGATTCTGTGTTCCCTGGGAGATTACTGAAAGCTGCGGCAACAATTTTTATATTGTGTTTTATAGGCTATCAAAATCCTGGCCAACAGATTTATGTTTCCAGATATTCATTGTGCAGGATGTGATTTTTGTGTACAGCGGCTGATCAACTGATATTTTCTTGTGTTTGAAGCTGAACAGCCACAAAGGATATGAATCCACTTTGTGAGCATCAAATGCCTTAACAAACTCAATGAATACTTTGTAAAAGGAGCGGCGACATCAGTGGCGGGCCGTCCAAACGGGGCGAAGAGGAGCCGCCCCCCTAATCCATGCGCCCAGACCCTAATTTAGATGCTGGGCGCCAGACGCATGGAGTCCAATGGGGTTTTTTTTTTTTTTAGAAGCACATGATTAGAGGTGGAGGGTCTAATTGGCTTAAAAAAGGGTGGGCTCGGGGCGCAGTGAGCCCACCCAGTTGTGTGACAATAGCAAATTAATATTCGCTATTGTCTTCCTGATTCTCCGCCTGGCCAATCTCGGCTCAGGAAGTGGGTCTCGAGACCCGATTGGCAGAGAGGAGAAGCGATCCTATTGGCCACCGAGGAGGAGGAAAGAGGAGACGCAGGGGAAGCCGCGCCACCGTGAAGCCGAGGGAAGAGGAGATGCAGAGTGAAGCTTGGAGGAAGCCCGCAACCTAGATGGTTGACCGTTCGGGGGGGAGATGGATTGCCGCCCCCCCCCAAAAAAATATACAATCTGTCACCACTGAGTGACATCATCACTGTGCTGTAAATAGTCTGTACATAGAGCAGACCTGTGGGATGGGCCAAGCTGGTCCACCCACTGCAGAAAACTACCGGATGGGGCGGGTACAAGACCAGTCACCCTGCACAGGGAGCGAGAGCAGCAGTGACTGGTCTGTATTACAGGAAGCCAAAGTTTAACACTGGATTACTGCACCTAGAAGAAATACACACAGCACACCAAGGTTCACGGAAGAATACACATGACTCTTGTATGTAGTAGACATGTGCAGAACATAAAAATTCATTAGGTTTCGGATGGATCCGTTATGTTACTAATTTTGTTTCATTGATTCGTTTTGGAATTCGTTTTGTTTATTAATTTTCTAACAAATTCCAAATTTTCGGAACGCTTCAAATTCAGATCAGTGGAAAAATGATTGACCAATTCGAATTCTGTGTGATTAATAGCTGATTGTTAAGGAGCAGGCTGGGAAGCCGGCCGCCACTTCTATAACAACCGATGACTCATAAGCTATCAGCTGGCTTCCCCGCTGACAGCTGAAATGTAAACAAAAAAATAAAAAACGGGTCAACAGGTCCACTTTCTCCTCTTCTACCTTAAGCTGTTGGGTGTATTCTCCAAACTTTTTAGTACAAGAGCCACATTCTATATTTTACAAATATTCGCAGGCCAAAAAAACTTACCATCAGGGTCCCCATTACAGTCCCCCTTACATCAGAGTTGCCATCTGAGCCCCCCCTACATGAAAGTCTCCTTTAGGGTCCCCCTTACATCAGATTCCGCTTTTATATAGGGGGTTGAATCAGAGACCATAGGCAGGCTCTCCTGACTTTAATCCTTAAAGTGGTGTTCCGGAAGAAATTATACTTTTTAAATAAAAATACCCCTATAATACACAAGCTTAATGTATTCTAGTAAAGTTATTCTGTAAACTAAGGTCTGTTTTGTTAGTTTATAGCAGTAGTTTGTTATTGTATAAACTTACAGCAGGCCGTGGCCATCTTAAGTGTGGGCATCTGAAACCAGACTGTATTTCTTCCTGGATCTCATCCTTGCAGATCTCGCACATGCTCAGTGCAGCACAAGCAGTGTAATAGGTTTCAGGTCAGGTTTCCATAGCAACAGCAGTGTCAGAGGAAGTTCCCAGAAGGCATTGCAAACAGGAAATGATGCAATGGGCCACGGCCAGGGAGGAGGAAGTGAAAAATGAATACAGCAGATATACAGTGGGTGCTGAGAATTTTTTTTTTTAAATATCCAATTCGTTTACAGTGCACAGTTTAGTGAGGGATGCTGAAGAGTTGTAAAAGTGGGTGGAACTCCACTTTAATCTGTACACATTAGGGATAGGCCACTGACACTAGCTGCTGGCCATATAAAGTCTTGTAGCAGGTTGGATTTGGCCCACAGGCCGTAGTTTGGAGACCCCTGGCCCAGGGGGGTGACTGCGTGTTGTTCTCCAGGGAAGGCAGGTCTGTGACATTTTTGGCTTGCAATAAGTGGTTTAAATAATGCTGGTACTGGGAGATGCAAATTTACATGCTGGCATTCTTATTGTCCAAACAAATCGGCCACACTCCAATGACATCAGCCTTCACAAAGCTTTATTGTTTCAGGATAAGTCCTCAAAAGAGTCCACCTAGACCAATCTTCACCATAAATAAGACTTTGTGAAGGCTGATGTCATTGGAGTGCAGCCAACTTTTTTGCTCATTCCAGGTGGTGAAAATTGACTAGCTCTATCAGTGGGCTTCGAGTGGCAGCTCTCTTTGGTACTATTCATACTGTCCACCTGGCTTCTCTACTACCCAAATCCTTGTATTCTCATCCTCCGAATGGTCATCCACCATAATTTAAATCGTTTGGTAACTTAACACTAAGACATAAATAAAAAATGTGAGAGTCAAATTGATATGGACCTATTCATGATATGTGATCTTTTTCCATTGAAAAATTAAAGAAACCATACAAAGTCACCATGTGCATGAGCAACATAGCTTGTTGAGAGTGTCTAGGCTGTCATTATGGGAACTTGGAACAGGATGTGGCCTGTTACTATAGCAACTGGTTGAGGGGCTGATCCTGTTTCCATGGGAATGGACCAGAAGGACGAGGAAATGGTTAGAGAAGGTACCTCTGGTCCATGTGGCCCCTGTGGAGATGGTTACCATACACAGCCTGGTGACTGGGCCTTTAGGACTCGTTCACACCAGCAGGCATGTTGTACCTCGGCAGCTGGTGTGAGCTGTGAAGGGAGCAGTGCCAAAGTGTTGTAATGATGCTTTGGCCTGTTTCCTCAACATTGGAACTGCGTTGAGCAAGACTGCCCAGCGCAGTCCAATGCATCTCGCGTGATTGGGTCCTTAAGGTTGATCCTGTTTCCTTGGCAACTGTGAAGGAGACTGATGAGGCATGAACAGCTGGGAAATGTATTGCACAGATGTGCAGAGTTTAAAAATATAAATTAAGCTGGCCATACGCTGCTCGAATTTCAGCCGGTTCATCAGAAATTTAAGCAGTGGGTGGCCCTGTCGGCACCTTACTGCCTGACATCCTTCAATCCAAAAACCAAAGGGAATGGGCAGATAATTCTCTGCTGAATAGCGGCTATAATCAATCAGCCGTGATCACTGTTTGCCAGAGCTCACCATGTTTTGACAGCCGCTAGTGCTGGCTGTCAGAATACAACAGCCTCAGCAAAAGATCCATCCATCTGTGCTGTTTAGTATAGATAAAGGAACCTGTTAGATATTTTTTTGGTTTTTGGCCAGCAGGTTGAAAAAAATCTATTTGTGTGTCGCCAGTTGTAAAGTGTTTAAGAAATATACATATAGACCAGGGGTCTCCAAACTTTCTCAGCAAAAGGGCCAGTTTACTGTCCTTGCAGACTTCAGGGGGGCCAAAGTGGGGGTAGAAAATATCCTGGCATGAGAGGGAGTAAACAACACCCCATCTTTGGTATTAGGGGTAAAGTGCCCCATCACTGGTGTCAGTGGAAGTCATAGTGTCCCGGTGTTGGTGTCAGTGGGAGGAATAGTGCTCCAAGGGCAGGACAAAGGCAAGCAAAGGGTGGCATCTGCCCCACGGGCCTCAGTTTGGTGACCAATGATATAGACCAAGGCTGGGTTCACACTAGTGCGAATTGGATGCGGGTTTCCCTGAATCCAATTCGCATGTCAGGAGATTGTGACCAGGTCTCTATGAAGCCGGTTCACACATCTCCGGAGCGGCTTCCAGAGCGAAATGCACAGGAGTCCTGTGCGTCTTCTGGTCCTTTTCAGGTTTGAATTTAGCCAAAAATTCGGACTGAAATCGACCCTGAAATTGTGAACAGGGATACACCGGACCCCTGCTGTGAGCCGTTCCGTGCAGCAGCGTGAACCCAGCCTTAAGGAAAGTTGCCTTTGTTTGTTGAATTTTTTTATATACTATTGTTTATTTTTTTATCTTTAAGATACAAAAAAAATAGAAAATAGCAAGTACTAAAGAGCCAATAGTGTGACAGCTAGGTCGACAAACACAGGGTGTTTGTAACAAAAGACCAGTCCAAGCCCCCCGGAGGAGTCAAGGGAGAGGAAAGTGTTTTCATTGATGTGGTGTGTTGAAAGGTGGCTACCAACCACCGACTATGAAGATCCCACATGCAAGGAAAATGTCCCAGTAAATCATAAATATTAGTATTTGACCAACAGGGGCTTGGATACTGTTCAAAATACTGTAGCACTGCTCCCACAAAAACTGCTGGAATACTTGTCCCTTGGGCTTCGCACTGATTATCCTGCAACCAGTTACACGGTATGTCACACTCTTCCGCTTGTTGTCTCCAATGACCAGTCAAGGGGATTTGTTTTTATGTTTTACTTGGAGAACTTGGATAGGAGAAGGTAATTAGTAGGATACTCCAAATTAACTATGCACAAGCGGGGCTAACTCTCTCAGTAGAATTGTGGAAGCAGAATGATTAGTTGAACCATACAGGGTCTGTATGGAAGAATAGGTCCCTCTGTAGCAGCAGAGACTTAGTGGACTTTGTCAGTGGACACAAGTCTTCAAGATACTAGCCAGTGTCTCATTTAGCTCACACACCCAGTATGCTGACTTTTTGGACCAGAGGGAGATTTCAGCAACACACACAGTCTCAAGGATCCCTTCAGGATCTGTACTCACCAAATGTCCATAATAGAAGAAATGGCCGCACTCCATACTGGATCAAAATTCTTTTTCATTCAGAACATCCCAAGTGTTGACAAAAGACAGAAAGCTGGTAGATGCATTTCACACACTCCAAACACTTTTTGACCAACAGGGGCTTGGATACTCTTCAACATACAAAGAGTAGAGGTACGTGTATAAGTACAGAAGAGCCAACAATGTGACAGCTTGGTCATCAGACATGGGATATTATCAGGAAAGGAACATTCATATACGCAGACGCACAAACCTGAGGAACTCTGGCTGGATTGCGCGAGCACTCATTGGCACTAGAAAGGCTATTGTCAGTGTCGTTTGGTCTACTACGTTCATGTGTTCCTGTTATCACTTCTTGTTGATCTTCTGTTGCCGACATTGTCTGTCTTTGACTCTGCCCAAACACTGTCTGTACTGACACCTAGCTTGTCCCTGGATTACGCTTCTGCCTGCTTCTTCTGCTTATCCGTCCTGCTGAAGCTGACCTTAGCGTGACTCCTGACTACTCTCCTGAACCTGATCTGCTCGCTAGTTGCTGACCCGAACTGTCCAACTCTGTCTTGTGCCTATCCTGCACCTGCATCAGCCAATCTGCGCTCTTCACTAGCTTCAGTCCTCCCGCCAGCATGTCCGGTCCTTCCAACCCTGCATTACAGATGCACACCAGCACCTGCCAGCGAGTGACTTACCAGGCACTCATGCTACTCTGTGCTCCCGCTTCCCTGAAACCATAACAGGCACTCCAGAGCCAGGACTTTAAGAAAGGCCTTCCTCAACGCTTTAGGGTCAACCACCAGGTACGTTACAGATATTCATCACAAGAAACCAATCCAAGCCCCTGCAGAAGTCAGAGGAGGGGAGTTTGTTTTCAATTATGTAGTTTCCCAGACTTGCATACTGACCTTTAGCTATGATGAGTGGATTCCACGAGCCAGGATAGTACCCTAGTAAATATTTGTACACATAGCTCCCAACTGTCCTTGATTTTAAGGGACTGTCCCTGATTTGGAACAAAGTCCCTCTGTCTCTCATTCCTCCTCATGTGTCCCTCATTTTGGTTTGATCTATATAGTTGTATATAAAATGCACTATTTATCTTTCAAAAAGTGTTTCCCCAGTGCCAAACCTTTCATCCAATTTCTAAAATGCTGCATTTGTAAATTTTAAAAGCCAGCATAAAGGAATAGTAGTGGTAAAAAAAAGATACTTGTGGGTTTAACCAATAATTTTTTTTTGTATAATTCCCCTTTAGGGGGCGTGGCAGGGGTGTGTTCTATGCCTGCATACGTTTGCTGATATGAGTCCCTCCTTCCTACTTCAAAAAGTTGGGAGGTAGTTAGTACATGACTAACAGGGGTATAGATACTTTTTTTTTTTAAATATTATTTATTAATTTTGGAAGACAAAGAAAAGTTACAATATAGAGCCTCTGGGCATACCAGGGGCGGATCCGGGGGGGGGGGGGCAACGGGGCAATTGCCCCCTCCGAGAATGCTGGTGAGAGGGCAGGCAGCTGGGTCTGCAGGAGAGAGAGAGCGGACGGCCGGGCGGGTGACAGTCTGAGACTGACAGTGGGCTGGTGAGAGAGCGGACGGCCGGGCTGGTGATAGTCTGAGACTGACTGTCAGTCTCAGACTATCACCAGCCCAGCCGTCTGCTCTCTCACCCACCCACTGTCAGTCACTGACAGTGGGCGGGTGAGAGAGCGGACGGCCGGGGGGGGCTGGTGATAGTCTGCGACTGACAGTGGGGTGGGCGGGTAAGAGCGGCCGGCCGGGGGGGCTGGTGACAGTCTAAGTCTGACAGTGGGGTGGGCGGGTGAGAGCGGATGGCCGGGGGGGCTGGTGACAGTCTAAGCCTGACAGTGGGGTGGGCGGGTGAGAGCGGACGGCCGGGGGGGCTGGTGACAGTCTAAGCCTGACAGTGGGGTGGGCGGGTGAGAGCGGACGTCCGGTGTTCTGACGAGAACTGTCCTCCTATCGGATAGTGTCCGCCCCGTACTGCGCAGGCGCAGCGCTTGCGCAGTACGGCGGAGAAGGAGATGCCGAAAGTGTCCGAAGTTGATCAGCTGTCCATCAGCTGTACACGGCGCTTGGGCACTTCTTAGTGATGGCTTTGTAAGAGGGCCCCTCGCGGGCTCGCTTCGCTCGCCATGCTTCGGGCACGGCCTCGCTGCGCTCGGCAACTATTTATTCTAACTCTATGTCCACTTGGATAGTAGGGAATGAACCTGGACATAGGGTGAGAATAAAAGCGCAGGCGCCATTTACAGCTGATGATCAGCTGTTGAACTTCGGAGACTTTCGGCGTCTCGTTTGTCCTCCGTACTGCGCCTGCGCAGTACAGGGCGGACACTATATGATAGGGGACAGTATTCGACAAGACACCGTCTGGCCGCTGGTTACAGTCAGAGTGGGCGGGTGACATTTAGAGAGCGGCCGGGCTGCTGGCCAATCAGGGTGCCGGCGGGCGGGGGAGCAGAGAGATTACATCATCTCTCACCGCCCGCCCTGCATCCCTGCAGTTCCACCCTCACTGTGCAGGTAGCTACAGGCAGCAGAGAGATTACATACTCTCTCTGCTGCCTGACTGGTAATCTGCTGCCTCACCCTCTGGGAAACAGAAAGTGACATTTGTAGCTGTAGCAGGCAAGTGACAATCTGCAACGTGTGGCAGATGATGTGGCAAGTGACAATCCGCAACGTGTGGCAGATGATGTGGCAAGTGACAATCTGCATCTGGTGGCAGGCGACATGGCAAGTAACAATCTGCAACTGGTGGCAGGCAACATGGCAAGTGACAATCCGCAATGTGTGGCATGTGACGTGACAATCCGCATCTGGTGGCAGGTGACGTGGCAAGTGACAATCTTCATCTGGTGGCAGGCGACGTGGCAAGTGACACTCTGCATCTGGTGGCAGGCGACGTGGCAAGTGACAATCCGCAATGTGTGGCAGGCGACGTCACAATCCGCATCTGGTGGCAAGGTGACGTGGCAAGTGACAATCCGCATCTGGTGGCAGGTGACGTGGCAAGTGACAAACCGCATCTGGTGGCAGGTGATGTGGCAAGTGACAATTGTAGCAGGCAAGTGACAATCTGCATCTGGGGGCAGGTGACGTGGAAAGTGACAATCCGCAATGTGTGACAGGGGATGTGGCAAGTGACAATCCGCAATGTGTGGCAGGTGACGTGGCAAGGTGACAATCTGCATCTGGTGGCAGGCGATGTGGCAAGTGACAATTGTAGCAGGAAAGTGACAATCCACATCTGGGGGCAGGTGACATGGCAAGTGACAATCTGCAATGTGTGGCAGGTGAAGTGGCAAGTGACAATCCTCATCTGGTGGCAGGCAACGTGGCAAGTGACACGCTTGGGGCTCCCACTGACTCTGCATTATGGTGAGTTGAACTATTTCATTTTATATAACAATGTAATAATAGAAAAAATGCACTTCAATCATCCTGACACCATAACAACCATTGTGCTGTGATGATTGAAGCGCCAACACCAGCCATTTCCCTGATAAATTCCCCCCAAAAAACATATTTTCTGGCAGTGCCCCTCCCGAGACTAGACTCTGGATCCGCCCCTGGGGCATACCCCGGCTCAACCATAAACAGTACTAGTAAAGACATATAGCTAAATAAGGAAAAAATGGTGCACTAAAATAGCCACGTCCGAAATATCGAGGAGACAAAAAAAAGGTGTGCAGGAATTTTCTGTCTCCCAGGGGCATGCTCTTTACATGAATTGTGAATATACAGCGATTGGCTGTCAGGCTGTATTTAGCCACTAGCACTGCTGAAGCTTAATTAAGGACTTATGTATTGTGGACGCCAGACCTGGAATACAAGCCTTTTTCTGCACCTGCTCACAGACTTAGCCTTTCAAAACTCACCGTTCATCTGATATTGGGTATATTTGATAGTGTAATCCAAACCAAGATAGAGAAATATGTTCTCTTATCTGTTTCGTCTTTGAACCTTGGCCTTGTCCTGAAGAAACCTAATAGCGAAACGCGTAGACCTACAAGGGCTCACTGCACAGAAATACAGATGCATATATGCTGCGTTTTTTATCCTTTTTGATTATTCTATGTTATGTAAATTCTAATTAACTTGACTATTTATGCTATTTTTCCTCTCCATTGTTTCTTAGCCTATAAAGTTCGCCCTTTTGGACATATAGCTAAACACAGCTACAACCTGGACTGCTCATGACCGAAGCTGGTAGGATAGAGTGAGGATAATAGTTAAATTAAATTAAATTTAAACAACTATCTTCAGATGTTTCACCATGGGAAAAGATAAGTTTTACAAAACAGATTTAGAGGGGCAACAATAACTTAACCTCACTGCCCATATATCGGCCTGTCAATGTTTTCCAGCAAGTGGAACTGGACATCACTGTGTGGCATTAGTTGTGTCGGATTCCAACCAAATGTGCAAATTTTATCAAACTTGGCTGGGCAGCACCAACTAGATAAGCGGCTTTGTAAAGCGGGACTGCAGAGTTGACCAACGCCTTCCATGTAATTAGAGAGGGCACCTCTGGTTGTTGAGAGCAGCACCTTTCTGACATAAAACAACAGGAGTCCAAATAAGGTCCTGGTTGCTCGACGGTGAAGCCCACCAAGCCCAGCAAGCAAACTGATACGCTCAAGGGTACGTAAATCGTAGTTAGAATAGTGATGAAGCCCATGACCTCCACCCAAAGGGCCTGAACCTTAGAGCATGACCACAGCACATGGTCGAAACCAGCATCTCCGTGTCCACATTTCCAGTAGTTTGAGGAGGAGTTTGGGTAAATCCTGGATAATATTGGGGTGACGTATATACCCGATGTATTTGTTTAAATTGGATCAACCGATCCCTTACGGAGATCAGTTGTAAAATAAATACTTTTTAACATAAAAGAGTAGAGATTTTTGCATTTTATCACTAGAACTAAAGTGGTATAGTAGCTTCCACCCTATTACTGTCTGAGCAATAAAGCTGAAAACATAATAAAAAGGGGAAGGAGGGGGAGAGTAGGATGTATAGACAGAAGGGAAGAAGTGTTCAGCTACGTAGCTACGAGCCAAGGGTCATATACTTCACTGTGTTTTTCCAGAGTATTGCTTATTCTGGGCAACAATAGCTCCATAGGATGTATGTCTTTAACGTGGTTGACGAGTTCAAGCTTAGGTGGGGAGTCATTTGCTTCCAGTTAAGCGTGGGCAGAAGTAAGGATATGTGAGATGAAGTGGGCAGGATCAGGGACATCTGGAGGGGCGTAGAGCCTAGATATAACATCATTAGCCATAGACTTATATTAGGACAGTCTTAATATACACTATATTACCAAAAGTATTGGGACGCCTGCCTTTACACGAACATGAACTTTAATGGCATCCCAGTCTTAGTCCGTAGGGTTCAATATTGAGTTGGCCCACCCTTTGCAGCTATAACAGCTTCAACTCTTCTGGGAAGGCTGTCCACAAGGTTTAGGAGTGTGTGGGAATGTTTGACCATTCTTCCAGAAGTGCATTTGTGAGGTCAGGCACTGATGTTGGCAAGAAGGCCTGGCAGTCTTCCCTCTAATTCATCCCAAAGGTGTTCTATCTAACTGAGGTCAGGACTCTGCAGGCCCGTCAAGTTTCTCCACCCCAAACCCACTCATCCATGTTGTGACGGGAGGGCCTGTGGAACCCAGAATCCCTTGGAAAGTTTGGGAAACTCTTGTTTCAGCTCCCCATGCACCTCCTATGTCTAAGTCAACCTGTGTCCATTAGGGGCACAGGGTGACTGGGTGACTGAGAAAATATGATTTTGATTACTTAAAATGGGACAGTAGTATTTATCCACAATATCTCCCAGGATATATATAAAGACTATTCTTGGTTTGTTTGATTCTGAACTCAACATGTTAATTGAAAGAGCTGATCACACTGGCCTCTATACAATGTAGGAGACGGGCCAACTCCTACCGGAGCTCCTGCTATTGTGAGAAGGTGTCCTGTGTTTATACTTATGATAATGTATAATCTACTGTGTGAAGCTCGATGACAACAAGTCTGACCTGTGTATCTGGTGTATTGTTAGAATAATATAAGCAGGAGGGGGGAACCTCCTCTTCAACTATATATAAGACTGTATTCTTGTTCTAATAAACAGTTCATAGTGAGCAACCAAACGAGTATTGTCCTGGTTGTGGTTGTCAGTGGTTGGAATATGGTCCAAATCATTTAGTGGAGGAGGGATTATGGTGGGGGGGTTGTTTTTCAGGGGTTGGGCTTGGCCCCTTAGTTTCAGTGAAGGGAACTCTTAAGGTGTTAAAGTTCATGTGCGTCCATTAAAGTTCATGTGCGTGTAAAAGCAGGCGTCTCAATACATTTGATAATATAGTGTATATAAAATACGGAGCCTACCAACAAATGACATCTCCAGTATATGATGGAGGTAGATGGGTATTGTGCATGGAGGTGTCCAGGAGTGTAGTACCAGCAAAATAAAAGTTTGTATGAATTTTATTTGTTAGTTTACAAATGGAGCTTTTACTTGTCCTATTCCAAATGGTTTTCCAACAGTCATGGTGGAGCTCAAGGTCAAATCTCAATTTTTTTTCATGCACAGATGTCTGGAGAATGGGTCACCAGGCAGTGCAATCAGGATCAGTGGTGACTGGTGCTTAATATTTTGGGGAGGGCGGTAAACAAACCTACCCCCCCCCGCAGGAGATGGCCAGCGGCAATCAGTGCCCCCCCTTGCAGGAGATGGACGGTGGCGATCAGTGCTCCCCCATCCTAAGACTCCCTGGGCAATCGAGTCTCAGGACCCACTTCTTGATTGGCCGGGAGGAGAAGCAGGAAGATATTAGCGAATATTAATTTGCTATTGTCACACAACTGGGTGGGCTCAGGGAACAGTGCTCTGCACACCAAGCCCACCCTTTTTTCAAGCCAATTAGAGCCTCAGGCTCTAATCATATGCTTAAAAAAAAAACAAAACATTAAAATCCATGCATCCGGCGCCCTGCATGTAGATTAGGCGCCGGGCGCATGGATTAGGGGGATGGATGGGCCACCACTGATCAGGATATGTCAGAAACTAACTACTTTCTGTGCCCTCTTTGCAAATTAATTCGAAAAAATATGCAACGTGTGTCATCCTTAAACAGGGCCAAAAAAACAATAATAAACTCCTGCGCTTAGGTGTTTAGTCTATAATTAAGTGGTGCGGCCAACTCTTTAGATTTAAACAATGCCTGCAGTCTTGCAGCCCTGCTCAGAACAATGGGTATTCTTGAAACTGAAACAAAAAAGAAAGAAGGAGGGCGCACCGACCTTGTGCATTACCAATGATAGAATTTTATTAAAAGCATAAAAACAATGTTTATACTCACAAACGAGCATGTACAAGAGGCTTGTCAATAGGTGAGACTACGTCTCAAGACAACTGGAACCCGAACCTGATGTCCAGGGGATCAGATGATATCCCAAATGGCTATCCCAAATGGCTGACGCGTTTCAAGGGCGTACCCTTTTCCTCAGAGCCTAAGCGGTCAATGGCTCGTCTCTCAAACTTGCCTCTATATGTATCCATGTGCCCACGCCCCAAATGACGCCAACCAGAGCGAGTAACACCCCTCCATGTGGATACTTCACATGCCCATCTTCTGATAGAATAGCCCCCATCTATATGTATCCATGTGCCCATGCCCCAAATGACACCCACCAGAATGTGTAATGCCCCTCCATGTGGATATGTCACATGCCCATCCTCTGATAGGATAGAATAGCCCGCATCCGGAATTCATAAATGTACTGTATACCGGGATTGATAAAGTTTGTTGTGCCGCATCTTACCTCTACATCACAATCTATGGGAGGAGGGGTGTAGAGAAGATTCCCACCCGATGGTGGGCACTGTAATACCTGTAAAATACAGGAGCCGCTAGGTGCGCCGAATGGACCGCACGCCGTCCCATAGCCAGGAAGTCCAAGGTCCATTTTAATCTTCTCTGTATCATTACAATTATAGCATATGTCCTGCCGAAGCAAGGATATATTTTAATGTTGCAACCTCATCAAAAAATGCATGTCCTTCACTATACCCCACAGTCTAACTGACTGAACTTATTAAATATAGCACTATGGCCTCGAGATAGAGTCCCCAAATTAACTTCAAAGCAACACGCAAGTCTCCCTTGAAGGAGTTAAAATAGGGTCATGGCATGGTTTCGGGTGGATTCTCAACAAATCATACCTAAATTCAATGTTGTGTTAAATCTAACATGACATGGTGATTGCACGTTTGTGATTGCATGTCACTTGCTGGGAATTAGACATGACACGCCACGTGTTTAATGTGAGATACTGGAGAAGCGATCCCCGAAGGAGCTGGAATCAACAGAGCCAAGAATTGTAATCAAAGAAGTGGTACGCCAAGAAGGGCGAGCAGATCCTACGGAAAGTGAGCCGTAGCCGATCAGATGGAAAGGCTGCAAGTCGACTCCTGACAGGTGAGGCTCTCTAGGGCAGAGACTGGAACAGAGCTCTGTAGATATTAGCCATGAATCTTTTATCGGCGAACGCAGCATACAGACAGATTGTCCTGTCCTGGGAGCCCACTCCTGTATACTTCAAGATAACACACAATCTGTGTCTTGAGAATCTCAAGAGAATGCTGTTTTGATCGCAGGAAATGAGCATTTTTGAAAGCACCTATGGAGCTAATTTAAAGTGTATTTCCACTTTTGCAGTCAAAATTTGAAACCCCCCCACTCTGTGTTTCCATTCACACAGCATGCCTATAATATATTTTTTACCTTTCTAATTGTTGCTTTGGAGCAGGTTTATACATAAGACACTACAACAGTGGTTCTCAACCTTCTAGTGCCGTGACCCCTTGATAAAATTTCCTAAGTTTTGTGGACCCCTAACAATAATATAATAGGTTACATAGGTTGGACTTGACTCATAGGTTGGGCTTGATGGACTTGTGTCTTTTTTCAACCTCACCTACTATGTAACTATATATATGTAACTATGTAATATTATTTTCGTAGCGTGGGTTGTTTGCTCCCATAACCCGCAGACATTTACTGCTCCCTCAGTCCTTTCCACTCGTACAGTATTAAAACCCCCTATGGTACATTTTAGAATGTACCACTCTCTTTCTCTTTGTTCTCCTTTCTTTCCCTTTTATCTCTCTCTATCCTAATTTCTTGTTTTTTTTCTCCATCTCTCTCTCTATAGTTACATAGTTAGTAAGGTTGAATAAAGACACCAGTCCATCTAGTTCAACCTGAGTGAGTGTTGGTGCACGTCCACAATTGTCCCCATACCTATACATTGTGACCAATCAAGATGCCCATCTATTATTATTATTATTTTATTTAAGGTACCCATATAGCGCTGTCAATTTTTTACGCAGTGCTCCACACACACATTGGTCCCCACCCCCAAGGAGCCCACAATCCAAGGTCCCCAACTCACACACTAGGGCCAATTTATTATGAACATAAGCCAATTAAGCCAATTAAGCCAATTAACCTACCTTATCTGTCTTTCTTGGTGTTTCTCTTATGTTTCTCCCCCTCTTTTCCTCTCTCTTCCATGTATTCTCTCTTTCTATTCCCCCTCTTACTACTCCTTGTTGGGGGGATGGTATGAGTGTTGTGAACAAGCACGGTTCTTTTCGTGTGAAACGCATCAACTGATCATCATTGCAATTTTGTCTGGATCATGACAATAAAGACATTTCTACAGCATCTTTTGTATTCAAGTGTGCGATCAATCTTTTCTTCTCTTCTTGATATTGCCGACGGTGATGAGCTGGGATAAGCACCTTGGATCGGGCGTGTCCATTTTTTTGCCTGAAGAAGTGTGTGCACCCTTGTTCTGTTTCCTGGTATGAGTGGCAGTGGTGGCGGGGGGGATAGGGTGAGTGGCAGTTCTGGTTTGGGGGGATGGGATCAGTGGCAGCGCCGGGGGGGGGTGGGATCAGTCGCAGTGCTGGGGGATGTTATGATGAGCCAACTTAGGTGCACTTGATGAAGGTCATCTGCTGATCTGAGAACTGTAGTGGGGACTTTTAATGGCAACTATAATCACAGGTAGTGTTACTCACAGTGTCTCCGGCTCCGTGGTGTCTCACAGCAGTGACACCTATGCCGAAATCAGAAAAAAGGGACTCCTCCAGCCCCTCCCACTTCACGTTTCCTCACCAGTCAGCTGACGTCTAGTCTTTACCGCCCAGCCATGCCGTGAACTGAATTTGCGGCCGCGAAGAGGCTGAGTGGGTGGCCGCGGGCTCCAGGAACAGCCCAGCTGGGCGGCCACAGGTTCCAGAGACAGCCCTGCCGGGTGGCCTGCAAGGAGGCTGGGAGAGCAGCGCGGGGTCCAGGAGCAGCCCGGGATTCGGTGACCACAGGCAAATTGGCACTCGACCCATGACGGGGTCGCGACCCACTGGTTGAGAACCGCTGCTCTACAAGCAGCTTCTTTTTTATGTTTAAAATATTTTATTTTCAATATAGACAGATAGGAGGAAAACAAGGCAGCTTCTTTTGTTTAGAATAGCTTGCCATGTACAATTAAAGGGATAGACGAAGAGATAGTTTGTTTTAAATTGCATACAATGTGCAACCCAAGCCTCAAGATCTTTAACCCTTTATTAGGACAGAGAGTGTATGCATCTAGTTTATAATTGATAACGAGATCTGCCAGCAAAGTACAGAAAGAGTTTATTATGGTAAACATGAATCTCCAGCTTGCCCTGCAAATGAATAATGTTTTTTTAATTAATGCGGCTTTGAACAGCCCCCCTCCATCCTTGCATGTCATAGCCCTCCCCTTTTTTGGATGGTCTGATTACTGCTGTACTGTCCTAGCTCCTCTGCACCTCCCTGTCCCCTTCCTACATAATAGGGAGGGAAGGAGTGAAGAGGGATTCTTTACTAGATGCCTGGCTGTTATACCAAGCCTCTGGCTTCAAAACTTTCTGATTCACTGACTCCAAACACATATCGAGAGCTGGATAGTTAAAGTGGTTGTAAACCTCAGTCATGGAATCTGAGCAAAGCACATATATCTGTAGTGTTTACTTATCTCTCTCCAAAGCTGTAACTGTTGTTTCTCTCTGGTGCTTTTTTCCTCTGTTATTAGCATGAGTCACTTCTGAGAAGTTTTCCGACACATGAGATAAAGTTGTGTGTGTGTGTGTGTGTGGGGGGGGGGGGGGGGGTGGAGCTCAGCAGACAGCTTGTCTATTCAGAACACAGTTCTTCTGCTGTGTGGAGGGGGAGGGTGTGGCTTTCCTCCAATCAGCTCTCACACACTGTTACTGCAGCCTCTCTGCCCCCTCCTCTGTGCTCCTGACAGATGAAGAAAGATTTTAGACTGCTCTGCCCGTTTGAAGGGGGTATAGAGAGGAGATAAACAGGTACAACTTATGTAGGAGGATTTGTTTCATCTCTGTGTATCACCCAAGGCTGTTCACTTCACTGGGTATAGGAGAGGGTTTACAACCACTTTAAAGTCACAAGCCCGTCTCTGCAAACTTCTGGATAGGTGGCTCAACATATTGAAGCCTTATGCCTCCTACACACGATCGGACTTTCCGACAACAAAACCGTGGACTTTTGTTCGAAGGGTGTTGGCTTAACCTTGTCTTGCATACACACAGTCACACAATTGTTGGCCAACAATTAGGAATGTAGTGACGTACTAGACGTACTACGTGGTTTTTCAGCTCTTTAGTGCCACACTTTGGGCTCCTTCTGCTAATTTCGTGTTAGTAGAAGTTTGGTGAGTGTTGATTCGCGCTTTTCTGTTCGTTTCTGAACGGCCGTTCGTCAACCAGACATGTTGCGGAATCGGAAGAGATAACGTGTTATTTATTATTTGCCTTGGAGTTATTGCTTTGACATTATTTTTTTAGTTGAATAATAATGATTTGATTTGGTATATTTTCTATATTTTTGGATGCATAGAATGCACTTTTTGGTTAAGTTCTATGGGCAGATAGCATGTCTAATTTTATTTGTTTTATTTTTTTTCCTTGTCAAAAGAAGTTTATTGAGTATACAATGTTATAAAGATACATAAAGTAAGTTTACAAGGATCTATAAAGTAAGCTCATTGTTTTACAGTAGGGTTTATATAGGTAAATATCATGACATTTCAAATATTAAACATTGGGTTCACGTAAACCTAAATTAAAGATATATATCATTTCCTTAGTTACTTTTGTAGGTATTTAAATGATTTATACCTACTATACATATTGTTTACAAGTAGAGTGTATATAGGTCAAATAAATTCTGATAATGAGCTTTAATCGTAAGGTGGAGAAAAGGAAAGAGAAAGAAGAAAAAGGGTTGAAAGGTAGAGGTATGGTCCACAAGGTTGTCCCGCTCGTCAGTTTATTATTCTTTTTAGTTCTCTTTGAAGCCTTAGAATGGGTGTCTCTGTAAGTCATTTAATCTGTTACCATGGCAACAGGACAGAGTCATTGAAGTTTGACAGGAACTGTTGTTTTATCCAAGGATGCCAAAGTTTTTCAAATTTTGGAATTTGATTTTGATCGATGGCTACCATCTTAGCATGGGACATTGTATTATTCATTCTGTGAATTGTTTCTGCTAGTACCAATGTAGGAGATTTCCATGCCTTGGCCACTGTTTGTTTTGCAGCCGTTATTAGTTGGATCATAAGTTTGAATTGAGAGAGTGTTAACCATTCCGGTTTTAGATTACGTAAAGTTAAATATGAATCTGGTTGTATTATTTTTTTAAATATTTTAGATGCATGTTTTATTTTTTTTTAATGCACAATAAAATAAAATTGTGGAGAATAATACTTGGCTATGTGTTTTACTTCAAATGACAGTTTGGGAGTCGGCAGTTACATTTTAAAAAATACAATGTAAAATTGACAAGGGACACCAACATAGTTGTATCTTTGTTCTTAAAAACTATGGGATAAGGGCTCTTTCACGCGGGGCGGATCAGTGATGATCCGCCCCGTGAACACCCGCTTGCTCAGCGGGGATCGCTCCGCCGATCCCCGCTGAGCAGAAAGATGACAGGTCCGTCGCTGCACACTGTGCAGCGACGGACCTGTCAGAGCGCCGTTCTCCCCTATGGGGGATCGGATGATGACAGACCGTAGTGTCCGTCGTCACCCGATCCGATCCGAAAACGGATGGAAAAGTAGGTTTTTCCTCTGTTACACTTTTCGGATCGGAGCGGGTCGGATGTCAGCGGACATGTCACCGCTGACATCCGACGCTCCATAGGGATACATGTATGTCCGTTTTTCATCTGAAAACGGAAGGATGAAAAACGGACATACGGATCCCTCGTGTGAAAGAGGCCTATGTGTTGTGGTAACTTGCACAAATTAAAAAAAAAAAAAAAACATAATAATATTATTCTTGATATCACTAGAAAAAAAAATTTGTTTGCAATAACTCCATCAGTATCACCAGCAAAGCAGCTTCATTATTATCCCATTAAAGAAGAAGAGAATTGTGCGCTGCATTTCCAGATTTCATAATTTGCCGCGTCACGAATGTCAATTCTCCATTACAAACGCTAGTTTACAAGACCGACCGCTTTTGGCTCGTTCTTGCCTCGGAGCATGCATGTTGGTACTTTGGACTTTTGTCTGATGGACTTCTGTACACACGCTCAGGAAAGTCCGACAACACACATTTGTTGGCGGAAAATTTCAGAGCATGCTAGCCAACATTTGTTGGCGGAAAGTCCGACAACAATTGTCCGATGGAGCGTACACACGGTCGGATTGTCCGCCAACAAGCTCACATCCAACATTTCCTGTTGGAAAATCCGATCGCGTGTACGCGGCATTAGGGTCAGCATGGCGGCCAAGCACGTAGTATTTGAAAATTAAGAAGTCAGCAATGGCAGCCTCCTTATTTCTCCCAGCAAAGGTTTACTTTAATGGTCCTTTAAGCCAAAGCAGAACTTGCAGGGGCTTTTTATGAAACTAGAACAGAGGCCAGAGGACAGTTCACGATGCCATTTTTATATCTAAATTTTTTTTTCCTGCCAACTGTCATCTATTGTGCTTTGATTTCATCTCGGTCACCAAAAGCCTCGTTATTTCCATCTTCTGGGTTCCTGGTACTGGAGTTTATGGCAGAGGCAGGTCAGAGACAGGCCATCAACAGAGAGAGAGAAGTGTAACAGAGAGCGCACAACGAGAAATCGTTCGTCAAGTAGAGCATAGAAGGCCAGGCTGCCAGTGCAGGTGCAGCGTGTGTCAGGTGAGAAGTGAATTTCCTTTTTTTCTTTAGAAAAATCAACTTGTCAGTATTTCATTTTAAAAATACCTAACTCCGGGCCAAAATGTCTTGTTTTTTTGTGGCGCCGGGTATAATGGGGAATGTTAGAACTTTTCTCTGTTTTTTAAATGCTGTCAGTAATCCTGTGGAAGGGAATTTATTATCATATGAGATGAGCAGAGCTAAATGTCTTCCTTTCATTGAAATTAGCTTTAGATTTCATGGAATGAGCAAAATTGGCTTGAAAAATAAAAATCACATGGCTTTGTTGATAAACCAAAACCTGTAAGTGATGTGCTTTGTTTATAAATAAAGCCATGTGGCTGACCGCTGTCAGTTATTTTTGTTCTAGAAAGAAATACTTAGATGGGGAGCCACTTGTTTTCAGTTAGGCGCAAGCAAGCATTAAGCAGCAGTAAGGTTATTCCTCAACCGGTGGGGGGGGGGGGGCAGTCAGTGAAAACGGGAGAGCGAAAATTAAGTGGGCAGGGTCAGGGACATCTGCAGGGGCATGGAACCTAGATATAACATCTTTAACCATGGACTTATATTAGGACAGTCCAAACATACACTATATTGTCAAAAGTATTGGGACACCTGCCTTTACACACACATGAACTTTAATGGTATCCCAGTCTTAGTCCGTAGGGTTCAATATTGAGCTGGCCCACCCTTTGCAGCTATAACAGCTTCAACTCTTCTGGGATCGATGTCCACAAGGTTTAGGAGTGTGTCTATGGAAATGATGCTGGACAAGAAAACCTGGCTCGCAGTCTCCTCTATAATTCATCCCAACGGTGTTCTTTCGGGTTGAGGTTAGGACTTTGTGCAGGCCAGTCAAGTTCCTCCACCCCAACCTCTCTCATCCGTGTCTTTATGGATTTTGCTTTGTGCACTGGTGCGCAGTCATTTTGGAACAGGAAGTAGCCATTCCCAAACTGTTCCCACAAAGTTGGGAGCATGAAATTGTCCAAAATGTTTTGGTATGCAGACGCCTTAAGAATTCCCTTCACTGGAACTAAGGAGCCAAGCTCAGCCCCTGAAAAAACAAAACCACACCATAATCCCCCCTCCACCAAATAATTTGGACCAGTGAACAAAGGAAGGTCCATAAGTACATGAATGAACAAGTTTTGGGTGGAGGAACTTAACCGACCTTAACCCAATAGAACACCTTTGGGATGAATTAGAGCGGAGACTGTGAGCCAGGCCTTCTTGTCCATCATCAGTGCCTGACCTCACAAATGTACTTCTGGAAGAATGGTCAAACACTCCCATAGACACACTCCTAAACCTTGTGGACGGCCTTCCCAGAAGAGTCAAAGCTGTTATAGCTGCAATGGGTGGGCTAACTGGGATGCCATTAAAGTTCATGTGCATGTAAAAGCAGATGTCCCAATACTTTTGACAATATAGTGTATGTGAAACACGGAGCCTACCGACAAACGACATCTCCAGCATATGTTGGTCAAGAGGGATCAAGACAACCTTCTGACCTCTCCACGTTCTCAATTAAATCCTCTTTTGTGGGGGGGGGGGGGGGCGGGGTTATGAGAAATGGCCTTTACCAAATGGGATATTGCAGTAAACCTGTAGGTAAATAAGAGAAACAGTACTTTCACTAAGTGGAAGAATGGGATTGATAATAAAGTTGGAAGCGCCTCCACCCAGGACAGGGGAGAGGGGCTTCCCTTCTAGGTAATGAACCAGTAATCTAATCAAAGTATTTGGGAGCAAATGAACTACTGCAACCAGCATATAACATTAACCATAAGTACAGTATATAGATGCACACCAGTATGAAAATAATACAAGCATTATATAAGAAATTATTTAATAATAGTATGTACATTTAACGTTCATAACAGAAATACCCGTAGAAAAATGGTGCAGCAAAATTCACTTGCAGGAGCCCCCAAGAATGATCGCAATGCAGTGTCTGTGTCACGTACCTGGTTCGTGAGCCTGACGTGTAGAGAAGGGCCTCTCGTACCACACCGGCTTGTGGGTCACTGAAGGTGAGACAGCATTTCCATGTTCTGTGTACTGTGGGGAGACCAAATATAGTGACTGCAGGGTTCTGGGTTTAGTAAAACTTTAAGGCATTGATGTCCATTGATGTCGATGGAGGTATCTGGTTCGGGGCAGGCAGCTTCTACACCTCAGAGGATCTCCAGGGTCTCCTTGACTTGTAGTGTAATTATTAAAAATGTAGATTTACACATCACACTACTGCTAAAAGGACCAGATAACACATTATCCTAATAAAGGTTCCTGATGGAAGGAGTGAGTCTGGACCCCTTAAACGCATTGGCTACCTTCATTGCAATAATGTTGTAACTGGGCTTTTAAACAGTGGTGTGGTGCTTCCATTTTTAATTTTTGCATTTAAATGCAGAGCACCCTAGGTAATGCCCACATGTGATGCTGAACCTCAAAAATGAAAAGAACTGAAATCCAATGAATGAAAGGGGCGGGCCAGGGACAGTAAGGCCAGGGAGGAAAGTGCTAGATGATACTGGATGTCCTTGAACTAGGAAATGAGGTGGACTCTATCTGACTTTGTGCAGGTTCTAGTGCACATTGTGAGAAGCGCACAGTGTACAATAAAATTAGAGTGAGCTGAGCAATCTCAGTACAGGAGAGGAACCTGTACAACTGTGCAAGACTTAAGGGAAGGCTGGAGTTCAGATATGTCTAATCAGAGTCGGTGCTTCCACTGACTTTGGGGATCCTAATAAAAGGGGGACTTTGATGTAAGGGGGACTCTATCGACCCTGATTTAAGAGGGGTGCTCTGGGGAACCCTGATGTAAGGAGGGATTTTGGGATCCTAATGTAAGGGGAGACTTTGGGGATCCTAATGAAAGTGGGGTCTCTGATGTAAGGGTGAACTCTCTGGGGACCCTGATTTAGGGAGAGAGGACTCTTGGGAACCTGATGTAAGGGAGGATTACTCTGGGGACACTGATGAAAGGAGAGGGGACTGTCAGAAACCATGAAATCAGGCCGAGACAGAAGTACAGTTAAATCACACTTGTTTAATAATAAAGGTAAAAAGAACAAACGTAGTCAAAACATAGCCAAAGTTCAGTAACCGGAACGGATAGTCAGCCAAGCCATAAGTCAGGGATCAATGTAGTGGAACAGCAAGCAGTATCTAGAGCCAGAAGGGATGTCAGCAAAGCAAGTCTTGAACAGGATTGCAGGATTAGTTTCTGTGATGTTGACCAAGACGAAAGCAGAGATCCCCTGGATTGGACGGCTTAAGTAGGCAGAACTGACGAGCAAGATATCATCAACAGCTAAGTAACTATGGAGAGACAGGAGCTGGCAATTAGCCAACAACTGAGTGGCCAGTTCAGAGAAGGAAGGGCTGAGCTCAGCCCTGACAGTACCCCCTCCTCAATGACCCTTCCCCCTCGGAGGACCACCAGGCTTGAGGGGAAAACGTCTATGGAAACCACGGAGGAGGACAGGGGCATGTACGTCTGAGGATGAGACCCAAGAGCGTTCCTCCGGACCGTACCCTTTCCAATGCACCAGGTACTGTATGCGCCCACGGAACCTACGGGAGTCAACAGTGGACTGTACTTCATATTCCTCATGGTTCTCAACCTGTATAGGGTGAGGACGTGGCACCGAGGTGGTAAAGCGGTTGCAGACCAAAGGTTTTAATAAGGAGACATGAAATACATTTGAGATACGCATATTAGAAGGAAGGTCTAATGCATAAGCCACTGGGTTAATCCTGCAAAGAATACAGAAAGGCCCAATAAACCGAGGTGCGAACTTCAGTGAGGAAACACGAAGCTCAGAGAAGGAAGGGCTGAGCCCAGCCCTGACAGGGACTCTGGGGACCCTGATATAAGGGCAGGGAACTTTGGGGAACCTAAGGAAAGAAGTAAACCTATGATGTAAGAGGTTCAGGCCCGGGGGGGGCCCAGACCTAAAGCTGCGTAAGGGGCCCCAAAATTTAGTTCCTCATACTGCTGCAGGATTGGATGATGTTAGCTGGAGATGAAGCTGTCACCTGCAAACTTCAGCCTATCCATGAAGAAGAGGTATCCAGCCAATGAGGTGCAGCGCAAGCCATGCTGCGCGCAACATCACTTCCTCCCAGCTTCCTGAGTCAATCTCCACATGGAGTTAACGTTGGCAAGGAGGTGAGAAAGCAACCCGGTACAGGCTGCATTTGCAGTCTCTATTTTTGGGGGGAGAGGGGGGTGGTGGCTGGTCTTTTCTAGGGTGCAAAATAATCTAGCACCGGTCCCTTTTCTAATGTCCCCAAGTTATCTGGGACCACCATAATCCCCCCAAAAAATGGCTGTAGCACATGTCCGCTCCAATCCTATTCTAGTTCTGTAGAAGCGCTGAAAGAGTTACATTAAAGACACTGAAAACCGTTTTGTAAGAGGAAGTGTGAATGTGTGATTGTGTAATCAGGACAAGCACCCACTGGAGAATTGTGCTAATTATAATTATACCATGTTAAGAGCAACTTGTATTATTTATCAAATCAGCAAAGATACGCGAACACATTTGTGTACAGAATGCAAACCGACGCTACCTGCCATCCCATTGTAGGAACAACCTAAGGCCGGTACCCCTCACTTATAACATTTGACAATCTCATTCAGCCCTTAAAGAGCTAATTTTCAATTTATTAAACTTTATAAGCCTACTGTAGTCTCAAGCAACAAAAAATAAAAGGGCTGTGATGGAGACAAAAAGCCCACAACTAGTAAATAAAAGGGGAGGGGGGCAGACACAATTGTATCCCCTAACCTTACTGGCCTTGGGACAGCTGTAACCTTTCCTGTAGCAGCACTTGTAGGGCTGTGCCTGGAGCAGCGGGTTAATGAGGAAAAGAGGGAGTGGGAATCAAGAAGCAGCAAATCTAATTTTGGCAAGGGGAACAGTGGGAAAATGGGGTGCAAGGGTTAATGAGAGCAGTCAGAAGTCTCTTTGTAGTTCAGAAAACATGAAACCATTTCTCTTTGCTTTTATTTGGTGGCCTGTATGGTCAAAAAAGTACCTCTGCATATGAAGCCAACTGCACCCTGTCTTCAATATTGCATTTCGAGCATTCGTTTTTAGGCGAAATAATATTATTACATAAAGGGCCACCCACATGTTCCTAGGGCACTACTGTGTTTAAATATGGCCCCATAGTTTAGAAAACATGAAATTACTTCTCCTTGCTTTGGTAGGTGGCCTGTATGGATGAAAAAGTAGCTCTGCGTATAAAGCCAACTGCATCTTATCTCAAATATTCCATTCTAGCATTAGTTTTTAGCAAAATAATAACATTAAATAAAGGACCATCCATGTGTACTTAGGGCATTAAGGTGTTTAAATATGGCCTTGTATTTCAGAAAAAAATGAAATTATTTCTCCATGTTCTTATTAGTTGGCCTGTATGGCCAAAAAGTAGCTCTGCATATAAAGCCAACTGCACCATGTCTTCAATATTCCATTCTAGCATTAGTTTTTAGCAAAATAATAACATTACATAAAGGGCCACCCATGTGTACCTAGGGGACTAAGATATAAATATGGCCCTGTAGTTATGAAAACATGAAAGCGTTTCTCCTTACTTTTACTGGGTGGCCTGTATGGTCAAAAAGTAGCTCTGCATATACAAACAACTGCACCCTGTCTTCAATATTCAATTTCGAGCATTCGTTTTTAGCAAAATAATAACATCCATGTGTGCCTAGGGCACTAAGATGTTTAAATATGGCCTCGTAGTTCAGAAAAAATGAAACATTTCTTCTTGCTTTTATTTAGTGGCAGGTCTGCATATAAAGCCAGATGCATTCCTGCCTTCAATATTCCATTCTAGCATTAGTTTTTAGAAAAATAATAACATTACATAAAAGACCATCCATGTGTGCCTAGGGCACTAAGTTGTAGTTCAGAAACCATAAAACCATTTCTCCTTGCATTTCTTAGGTGGCCTGTATAGACATATATACAAGAAGCATTTTACCTGCCTCTTTTTTTTTTTTTTTTTTTGGTTTATAGCTGAAATTGTAATATAGCTTGTCTGCAAAACCTAAGGGGTCCTTTTAAAAAAAATGCTGTATAAACGTGAGAAACATTAGCACAATTGCAAAGTAAAATCGGTGAATTGAGGTATTATGCATTATGGCCACTGCATGGCGCTTACGATCATTGGAAATAATTGTATTATACAAAATACCTGTTCAAATGTTTGACATATTTATACAGCATTTTTTTTTTATAAATAGACCCCTAAGTGTTCACTACACACACTTTTCTAAGGGCCTCTTCGCAATGTAAATACATTAACTGCTTGCCAACCAGCCGCCGTCATTATACTGCGGCAGGTTGGCAAGGCTGCGTAAAACCGCCATAGGTGTACGTCGGCCGCTTTTATAGCTATAGGGGGACGCGCGCACACCCGCGGCGCAACGCCGCAGCCAATGCACGTGGCCGGCGGCCGCGATGTCCGCCTGCGACCTGCGATCGCTCCTTACATCTGTCAATGTAAACAGACGGAACCCCGTTCTGTCAGGGAAGTAGAGAGAGATCTGCTGTTCCTAGTGATCAGGAACAGCGATCTCTCTCTACTCGCTGTCAGTCCCCTCCCCCCACAGTTAGAAACACCTCCCTAGGGAACACTTAACCACTTGATCGCCCCCTAGTGTTAACCCCTTCCCTGCTAGTGACATTTATACAGCAATCAGTGGCTATTTATAGCACTGATCGCTGTATAAATGTCAATGGTCCCAAAAAAGTGTCAAAAGTGTCCAATCTGTCCGCTGCAATGTCGCAGTCCCGCTAAAAATCGCTGATCACCACCATTACTAGTAAAAAAAAAAAATAATAATAAAAATGCCATAAATATATTCTCTATTTTGTAGACGCTATAACTTTTGCACAAACCAATTAATTTACGCTTATTTTTTTTTTTACCAAAAATATGTAGAAGAATACATATTGGCCTAAACTGGTGAAGAAATTATTTTTTAATTTTTGGGGGGGATATTTATTTAGCAAAAATTTAAAAATATTGTTGTTTTTTTTTCAAAATTGACATTCTTTTTTTGTTTTTTTGTTTATAGCACAAAAAATAAAAACCACAGAGGTGATCAAATACGACCAAAAGAAAGCTGTGGGAAAAAAAGGACATAAATTTTGTTTGTGCACAACATCGCATGACTGCGCAATTGTCAGTTAAAGCGACGCAGTGCCGTATCGCAAAAAATGGCCTGTTCATTAAGGGGGTAAATCCTTCCGAGGCTGAAGTGGTTAATGTGCATTGCATTAAAGCAGCTCTTCCATTTTGAATGAGCTGCTTCAGTTTTCTGAACATCTCTCAAATACATGTCATTCTTATATCAAGCAGTGTTTGCACAAGACTCCTTTTGCTGTCCTTTATTGCAATAGTAGACGTGATACTACAGTATTTTGGTATCTGTGTGCAATGTAAACTATTGGCTGTTTCAGTTGTTAGGTAGGAAGTGGACAAGGGTTATGACCATTTTGTCGGGCTGGGCTCAGCCCTTCCTTCTCAGAGCAGGCCGCTCAGCTGTCGGCTAATTGCCAGCTCCTATCTCTCCACAGTTACTCAGCTGTTGATGGTATCCTGCTGGTCAGTCCTGCCTACTTAAGCCGTCCAGCGCAGAGGATCTCTGCCTTCGCCATGGTCAACATCACAGAGACTCCTGCGTTCCTGTTTAAAGACTTGCTTGGCTGATATCCCTTCTGGTTCCAGATCCTGCTTGCTGTTCCACTACATTGATCCCTGACTTTCTGGCTTGGCTGACTATCTGTTCCGTTTACCGTACTTTGGCTATGTTTTGACTACGTTTGTTCTATTTACTTTTATTAAACAAGTGTGATTTAACTGTACAGAAAGTCCCTGAGTTACGAACACAATAGGGACTGTAGGTTTATTGTAAGTCGAAGTTGTTCGTAAGTCGCAACACTGCATTTGTAAGTGTAACTTCCGGTCGGAACACTGCATTTGTAAGTGTAACTGCCGCCTGTGCATGGATGTGGGATGATCCGGGTGCTTGTTATGTTATCTGGGGCGTAGTACGGCAGTGTGTGATGTGCCTGGAGGTGCTCGAAAGGTATCCAGGACTAGCGTGGAGCACAAGTGGCTGGCATTTGAGGCCATTCGTAAGTAGGAGTCGTTCGTAACTCAGGCGTTTGAAACTCGGGGACTGCCTGTACTTCTGTCTCGGTCTGATTTCATGGTCTCTGACACATGTAGGAATGGCCACCAAACTTTCCAAGATAAAAGACCAGCAGCAAATTGAAAGGGGGACTACATAGGACTCTGCCATGGGGCAACACTAGAAGCCACAATACAAGAGAGAATCAATACTGCCAAGACCAAGAACCTGTTTTCCTGCAATCACTTGAAATACCTTTAGTCCTGTTAGCCATGGAAGTCATGGACCAGCTATAATGGAAAGTAAGTGACTTTTAGTGTGTCCCTATTGCATACCAACTGGTGCATTTGCTAGGAAAGAAAAGTGCACGTGTGTTTATGTATCCATATTTGTATTAATCTTTTACGTTGCTTATAATTGTGATTGAGCGGCTGCTCCCCCTGTTGTTCCTGAGGCAGCACCCGGAGGTTTACACATGCCGAGGCTGAGCTGTTTTGTTTAACAGGTGCGGCAGGAATTAAGCCCCCTATCGCATTTAGCAGGCGGTATTGCCCTCAGAGCGATTGCATTCAAGCGAATGGAGCTGCATTGCAATTGCCCCGCAACAGTGCACAATGCACACAGTTGCAGCGTGGTTGTCCAATAATTAAGGGGTTAAACAGGTCACTCTTCTATGTTTCATTTGGCCAAATTCACACCTATGGCGAAGCTGTAAAGCAGGTGCAATGTACACTAATGCAAAAAACTGTGGTGTGTTCCAATGCAGTTTCACATCATTCCAGTGCTTTTATTCATGCTGGCTGGTACCCAATTGCACATCCCCTATGCACCATAGTAGACCTGCATTGGGGACATCAGCAGAGAGCAGGTAAGCATTGCAGGGGGAACGGATTTTTGTTTGATGTTCTACAGGGTGTCAGGAAGATGGTGGCCTTGTCAAGCTAAAACCCGATGTCTGGCTAATGCGCATGTGCATAGGCGTGCACATTCCTGTGAGCATAGAAGACAGACTACACATACATTGTTGCCCACGAATCTGCATGCACGTCCACTGCCTTCAAGCAGCTTATTTGAACCTGAACCCTGCACTAGTTCCTTGCTGTATTGTCTTCAGCCTTGTTCTTGTAATCCAGTTCCTGATACGCATATGTGATCCTGTTACTGAGCCGGCTTCATCATTGAAATTGCTCTGGAAATACCCGTCCCTGCTCATGTTTGTTGGCTGCCTCCACTACCAACCCCAGCCTGGACTACTGACCACACTTCCGCCTAGTAACTTGCTGCCCAATTGCTGCCGACTTCTGCCTGTTCCTGACTCTGATTCTGCTTACGTTCCTGGTGTCCTTACACTTGACTGACTCTAACCAGGCGTGAGACCTGACTCCACCATCAACTGGACTTGGCTTTGTCTTGGTGCATCGGCAGCTGTTCCTGTGCTCGTCAGATAGCAGAGCTCCCAAGTTCCTGCTCACATTGTCTATACACCAGGGTTTCCCAACCAAGGTTCCATGGAACTCTAAGGTTCCTCCAGAGGTTGCTAGGGGTTCAATGAGCAATTTCTTCCTCTCAGATAAGTTTCCCCTGTAATCTATTGATCTTTTTAGCTATCTGTAAAGGGGTATTTCTTTCTAATATCCAGTGTAAAAAAGCATTCTCCCCACTGTCCATCATAATGTATCATGAGTTGTAGATATAGTAATTTTTAGCATTAGTTTCCTGAGCCTGGACTCAAGGGTTTTTTTTTCAAGGGTTCCTCTGTGTTGAAAAGGTTGAGAAAGACTGGTCTTCACCTTGGCACTTGTGTCTTTACTTCACCCTTGCTGTCCCTGTCTCAACATCCAAGGGTGCTCGCATGGAAGCTGTGCAAGAGGCCACCCTCATCATCTCAGGTGTTGCATACAGGTACATGGCAGAGGGTCATTAATTTAAATAAAAATATCTGGTCTTGGGCTTAAAAACACATTATGGCACAAACTCCTACATAAATTGCAATATTTGAAGGGCAGTTGTGGTAAAAAAATAAAAATAAAAAAAACTCTGAATGAAGAGGCATTTCTCGGCTCCTCCATTTTAGCAGACCCGTTACCTGGCTTTATGAAGGGATACAATGCAAAGCGCAGTACATCCCTCAGCTGTCTGTTAAAGGTAGCAATTCCGCCTGTCAGATTAACTCACAATAGTTGAGTGTAACACTGCCGCATCTAATCCCAGGAAGGAGTCAGTCCATTGCATTAAATCAATAGTCCACATCACTCCCTCATTCCCATTTCTAAGAACCATTAGGCAAAGCCATTGTTGCTTCTCACCAGCCGATTGAGGCGGGAGACTGATGGTGACAAGGCTGGAACTCCTGACAAGTATTTGCGCTGGCAGAATGACATTTAGACATGATTACCTTTTGTAATTCCGTCATGAGCTGTTACAAATAAATACTTGCATGTCTCGCGTCGACGATGACTGATATATGCTGTGAATTCATTTCTATTGTCTTCTCTTTAATTCCCCGCTCAAGGAAGCTTTTGTCAGTCTTTTGCATAAACTGAAAGGTATTCATCAGTCATCTTAATAAAGTTTTACAAACTACGGTGGAGTCGCTTCAATTGAACATGAAAAAGCCGTTACAAAAGTTGGCTCATTCTTAGGCTGCATTCACACTTTCACGTAGTGGGAACAAGCCTTCCTGTTTGCGATTTTGGTTGGGCAATTTGCACGCGATTTCGGGTCTTGCCCATACAGTCCATTCACTTCATGGGCTGATCTATGCATGTTTGTCACCCAAAAAGATACTCGTGCTCCTTTTGGGTCGACAACCGTAGGGTATTTTTAGAAATCGGGGTGCCCCTATAAATTGCGCCACACCTTCTTCTGTGATTTGGGATTGCGGGCAGAAGCATGGGAATCCTGCCTGCAATCCCAAATCATGAGATTTGAACAGAGCCTTAAAGTGATTCTAAAGTCACAAGGTTTTTTACATCAATGCAGTACCTTGCTTAAGGTAAAAAACCTTTCACTAACTGTTTGCTTCCCCCCCTGCCTTAAATACTTACCTGTCCTGTATTGATCCAGCGCTGTGCCCCTCTGCAGCAGCACTGCTCTTTCTCCCTGGTCCTACAGGGCAGATTGATAGCAACAGAAGCCATTGGCTCCCACTGCTGTCAATCAAATATAGCAAGGAAGGAGCAGGGATGGAGCCCGAGCTGTGCTGTGTGTGTCTTTAGATGCACACAGCCCGGCTCAGGAGCAAGCCCACATGTCTGACTCCATAGCATACAGCTTGCTATGGGGGGCATAATGTCAATATTCCCATCACACAGGTTACTAGAATGGGCTCAGAGCTTGCGGGTGCTACAGCAACAGCCAGCTGGAGACTGGAGACATCACAGATAAATGCACATATGTGCTAGCACACCACGGACCATCTAGTGTCGTCCAAAAGTTTTACTGAAGAATGATCACATCACAAAGGACAAAGTGCAGTGTTTTGGAGCCACGCAGGGCTCCTTCATCACATGCCTGACAGCAGGGGCAGAATGAAAACTCATGGTGCCCCAGGGCAATAGGAGATCATGGAGCCCCCTATATCCACGCTCAAGTTAAACCCACACAAAGCCCAACTGGAGAGAGTCCAGAGAAAAGCAACAAAGCTAATAAAGAGACTTGAGGATCTCAGCTATGGGGAAAGGCTACAACCAATTAACTTATTCTCTCTGGGGAGGAGAAGCTTGAGAGGGGATGATATAATTGTACAGATACCATACTGGTGACTCTAGCATAGGGAAAAAAATTTTCAGTGAAAGGAAATTTAGAAAGACACGCGGCCATTCACTAAAATTAGAAGTGAAGCGGTTTAACCTCAAACTGCGTAGAGGGTTCTTTACTGTCAGAGTGGTAAGGATCAGCAGGGAGCGTCGATAATTTCAAAAACTGGATGGTGGGTGGTGTGTCCTACCAGATACGGCACCTCATCCCGAGTCGAAGATTTCAAAAAATGGGGGAAACAGGGGATGATGGGATTATTGCGGTGCCACCAAAATTCAAAATTACTAGGATGATATTTTATATAAAATCATTTATTTTATTGATATCAAAAACATCTAAAATGTTTACATGAAGGAGTACAAAAAATATACAAAGCAAAAACAAAAACAGAAATACAGTGCAAATAAATGACCGTCACCAAAGATGTTGAGGGGTGATCATAGTCTTATGTTCCCAACTAGTTTCGCCAAAACATTGGCTTCATCAGGGTAATGTAGAGATGTACTGCAGAAAGTAAAACCACTATAATAAAGAAAAAATGCATTATTGGATCAACATAGTCTTGTAATGCTAGAGGCAAGCCAATCGCATCGCATAGCGGTCAAATTGCCGCCCCCCCATATCCCACGGTCTTCCCACCCCTCACACACCTGAAACATACCATGTGGGCTCCAAAAAGCAAGGGGGACACCACCGAGACACTGAGAATGGAAGTTGCACTCAGCCCAGTATTTGGCTACAGGGGAATTAAAGGGCGCCTAAAAAGAGAAGCATAGCATATAAGTATTGAAAATTCTTTTAATTTTGTTTAACAAAAGGGACCTAAGCCTCAATTGCATACCCTAATTATATGCAAAACCAAGGCACTCAATGTTGCACAAGGGAGATTCACAGCGCAGTCAGTTCATGTAAAAAAATCACATGAATGCGATCAAAAGGACTGTAAAATAGATTCAAGAGAGGGGAAAAAAAAAAGGTATGGGAAAAATGATATTGATACACATAAATATATCAGTGAATTTCAGATTTCGAGGACATAGTGAAATATGTTGGATATAGTGAGTAGGGCTTACCGAATACGCATTAAGTTAGAAAAAATGCATCCTATGAATAAGGTTCCGCCAATATCTTGGCTAAACGTTGGAACCTCCACAATGAGTCTTTCTGGTAACACCAGTTATTATAGATGATCTGAAAATCAATGCATATAACATAGCGACTGTTAGCAAGAAAGTTCAGCCAGTACAGCCATATGTGGCAATATAATGACAGATGCTTGCTGTGATGAAAAAAAGTTTGTTGGATGTATTACCTTTTACATATGTAGCCAGCTCCCCAGGATGGTCCCACAGCAAGGAGATAAAAAACACACTGAGAGCAAGGCTGCCTTTTAAAACCCCCACCTGATCAGCATGATATAAATCAGCTGATCAGGAGCGGACGACAGGCGGGCGGGGCACATGCGCAGTTGCCAGTATCATTTGCCTACATATCCCATGAGTCCGAGCGTCGGTCCAGTCACATGGCAGCTACTGCCTGCGACATGATTGACAGATGGGAATGTGCAACGGAAGGCTCCAGAGGAAGAGGGGGGAGAGGGGGGAGAACCCCACATCATCCAAGGGAGACAGAGGGGAGAGGAGGCATGAACAGGCGTTGGAACACCGCGATGGTCCCGGCCGAAGGGGCGGGCTGACAATAAAGCCATTGTCGGCCGGGACCATCGCGGTGTTCCAACGCCTGTTCATGCCTCCTCTCCCCTCTGTCTCCCTTGGATGATGTGGGGTTCTCCCCCCTCTCCCCCCTCTTCCTCTGGAGCCTTCCGTTGCACTTTCCCATCTGTCAATCACGTCGCAGGCAGTAGCTGCCATGTGACCGGACTGACGCTCGGACTCATGGGATATGTAGGCAAATGATACTGGCAACTGCGCATGTGCCCCGCCCGCCTGTCGTCCGCTCCTGATCAGCTGATTTATATCATGCTGATCAGGTGGGGGTTTTAAAAGGCAGCCTTGCTCTCAGTGTGTTTTTTATCTCCTTGCTGTGGGACCATCCTGGGGAGCTGGCTACATATGTAAAAGTTAATACATCCAACAAACTTTTTTTCATCACAGCAACCATCTGTCATTATATTGCCACATATGGCTGTACTGGCTGAACTTTCTTGCTAACAGTCGCTATGTTATATGCATTGATTTTCAGATCATCTATAATAACTGGTGTTACCAGAAAGACTCATTGTGGAGGTTCCAACGTTTAGCCAAGATATTGGCGGAACCTTATTCATAGGATGCATTTTTTCTAACTTAATGTGTATTCTGTAAGCCCTACTCACTATATCCAACATATTTCACTATGTCCTCGAAATCTGAAATTCACTGATATATTTATGTGTATCAATATCATTTTTCCCATACCTTTTTTTTTCCCCTCTCTTGAATCTATTTTACAGTCCTTTTGATCGCATTCATGCGATTTTTTTACATGAACTGACTGCGCTGTGAATCTCCCTTGTGCAACATTGAGTGCCTTGGTTTTGCATATAATTAGGGTATGTAATTGAGGCTTAGGTCCCTTTTGTTAAACAAAATTTAAAGAATTTTCAATACTTATATGCTATACTTCTCTTTTTAGGCGCCCTTTAATTCCTCTGTAGCCAAATACTGGGCTGAGTGCAACTTCCATTCTCAGTGTCTCGGTGGTGTCCCCCTTGCGTTTTGGAGCCCGCATGGTATGTTTCAGGTGTGTGAGGGGTGGGAAGACCGTGGGATATGGGGGGGCGGCAATTTGACCGCTATGCGATGCGATTGGCTTGCCTCCAGCATTACAAGACTATGTTGATCCAATAATGCATTTTTTCTTTATTATAGTGGTTTTACTCTCTGCAGTACATCTCTACATTCCCCTGATGAAGCCATGAAGCCAATGTTTTGGCAAAACTAGTTGGGAACATAAGACTATGATCACCCCTCAACATCTTTGGTGACGGTCATTTATTTGCACTGTATTTCTGTTTTTGTTTTTGCTTTGTATATTTTTTGTACTCCTTCATGTAAACATTTTAGATGTTTTTGATATCAATAAAATAAATGATTTTATATAAAATATCATCCTAGTAATTTTGAACTTTGGTGGCACCGCAATAATCCCATCATCCCCTGTTTCCCCCATTTTTTGAGAATTTCAAAAACTATTAAATGGTGTAAAGATCCGGGGTGATTAAGCTCTAGTGGCGCATCTGAGTTGAAGAAATCGTGTCAGTCCCAACTGCATTTTCAAGGCATGGCAGCCCATTTTTATTCAGGACCCTGATGAAGTCACGTGCAGTGACGTAACACGTAGGGCGTGGTTGGATGTTGTACCTAACCGGAAGTGACGTAATTATCGTGTTTTCATTGCAATAGCCTGCTTTATTTTGCTTTTATGTAAGGATTCACTTGGCGTTTTAATAAATTTACTTGTTTTATACATATAACACTATGGGAGGCTATCCTTTATCTTTTCTTTAATGGTTGGAACCAGAGTTGTACTGGGTCATTGTAACATCTTAACCACTTGCCAACCGCCGCACGCCGATGTATGTTCAAAGCTTGGCGGCGGATATCGTTGTTATGGCAGCAGCCGGCTGCCATAACTCCGGCATCCCGGTTTTCGTCTGGCGGTCGGCTTTCAGATAAAAGTGGTCTCTGCTGCGGATTCGCAGCGAGATCACTTTTATCAGTGGCGGGAGAGGGCCCCCCCCTCCCGCTGCGATCCGGTGACCTCCGCCGCTTACCGGAGCCTTCGGTAGTGGCCGAGGCGATCGCTTCTGCCCCCCTCCTGTGCCTGGAGACGAGTGAGGCTAAGATGGCGCCCAATCGTCTCCATGACACTGCTGGGTGGAAGCGACGTCAAAACGTCACTTCCGCCCATACGTCTTAAAGGCACATTTTTTTTCAATGTCATTTTTTTAAATTACTTTTTTTTTTTTTTTTTTATTGCATTTTAGTGTAAATATGAGATCTGGGGTCTTTTTGACCCCAGATCTCATATTTAAGAGGTCCTGTCATGTTTTTTTTCTATTACAAGGGATGTTTACATTCCTTGTAATAGGAATAAAAGTGACACAAATAAAAAAAAAAAAAAAAAAAAAACAGTGTAAAAATAAATAAAATCATGTAAAATAAATAATAAACATACATTTTTTTTTTTTTTAAAAACCCTTGTCCCGACGAGCTCGTGCGCAGAAGCGAACGCATACGTGAGTAGCGCCCGCACATGAAAACGGTGGTGAAAACACACATGTGAGGTATTGCCGCAACCAGTAGAGCGAGAGAAATAATTCTAGCCATAGACCTCCTCTGTAATGCAAAACATGCAACCTGTAGAATTTTTTAAACGTCGCCTATGGAGATTTTTGAGGGTAAAAGTTTGACACCATTCCACGAGCGGGCGCAATTTTGAAGCATGACATGTTGGGTATCAATTTACTTGGCGTAACATTATATTTCACATTATAAAAAAAAAATTGGGCTAACTTTACTGTTGTCTTATTTTTTTATTCAAAAAAGTGAATTTTTTCCAAAAAAAGTGCGCTTAGAAGACCGCTGCGCAAATACGGTGCAAAAAAAAAAAGTATTGCATTGACTGCCGTTTTATTCTCTAGGGTGTTAGAAAAAAAACAATATATAATGTTTGGGGGTTCTAAGTAATTTTCTAGCAAAAAAACCTGTTTTAAACATGTAAACACCTAAAATCCAAAATGAGGCTGGTCCTTAAAGCGGGGGTCCACCCACACCGCCAAAAAAAATAAATATTAAAAGCCAGCAGCTACAAATACTGCAGCTGCTGACTTTTAATACATGGCCACTTACCTGTCCCAGGGTCCAGCGATATCGTCAGGGGACGCCGAGAACCCGCTCTGTTCTCGGCAGCTGCCGCCGCCATCCTAGGTGAGGGAATCAGGAAGTGAAGCGTTGCGGCTTCACTTCCCGGTTCCCTACTGCGCATGCGCGAGTCGCGCTGCGCGTCCCTAATGGTCCCCGCTGTCTCCTAGGACCTTTGTGATTCCCAGGAGACAGCGCGGAGGGACGGGAAGTGGCGTAGACTCCCATGGGAGTCTATGCCGGAAGTGGGTGCAAATACCTGTCTTAGACAGGTATCTGCACCCCCTCCCCCCTGAAAGGTGCCAAATGTGACACCGGAGGGGGGGAGGTTTCCGAAAAGCGGAAGTTCCATTTTTGTGTGGAACTCCGCTT
This sequence comes from Aquarana catesbeiana, assembly GCF_042186555.1. Lineage (NCBI taxonomy): Eukaryota > Metazoa > Chordata > Amphibia > Anura > Ranidae > Aquarana > Aquarana catesbeiana. Next base: position 273,231,061 of record NC_133334.1, read on the forward strand.
TAAGTGGTTTAAGGAGCAGCGGATCATCAGTGAAGGGAGACTAGTGCTTGGCTGAACATCACTAGTACTCTGAAAAACCCCTCCTATACAACTGGAGATCTACCTCGGTGCACCCACCTCCACTACAGGACACCTTCAAGGCTTTTTATACTCCTAATGGAGGTAAGTGCTCTGTGAGCATTCAGCTTTTGCGAAGATTGATATTAAGAAGAATTTGTTACCACCTTTTAGAAGAGTAACTTCACTTTCACATGTTTGGACACTTTGTTTGTGCTATACTTTATTGGATTTCATTACTGAACTTATTATTTCATATTTATATTATTTGACATTTATTATTATCACCTAGGAATTTGCATCAACTTCCCCTATTTTTATTGTTTTGTGCATTGTGTTCACTTTAGGTCCAGCACCATTTTTTACAGTATTTAGGTAGTCAGTTATTGTTCACTTAGTGGCGCGAGGGACCACATGTTACATTTATTTTAGGACAAGCCCCATAGCCATTAATATGGATTATTGCTCTTTAACATATTTCTCGGCACGCTGTCAGCTTACAGCCTCAACTGGGTCACCTTGTCCCGAGAGCTTTCTGGCCTAGAAACTTTAATAAACAAGGATCAATTAAGTTTGATAAACTTTGCTGCAAATCACACAAATATTTTAGTCTGCAACTCTTAATGTCGGCCACTGCAATTCATTTCAAGTGACGCACACTGAAATATTCATCACCCTTAGACAGCGCTGCTGGCGTGCTGGATTTTCTTTCTTGCAAAAAATAAAAAATACGGGAGAAAAAGTATCATGTCAAACTAAAGGAAAAGTTTTCAATGTTCTGGGAATTGTAAATACCAACCCGCAGCTTGTCAAAATCAGTATTCGTCTCAGTGTGCTCAGGTCTGCATAAAGCGAGGGATATGATCATTATCTTTTATTTAGGAAAGGAGCCACATGCATATCAGTGCTGGATGATTACAAAAATTGCTCAAAATCAATTTGTATATTGTGTTACACTTTATAAATGTACTGTATATGTATATTGTGACAGTGCAGTGCCCTGCCACTGTGTAAAAATAGGCAAGTGGCATGCAGGGTTCTCGTGAAGGCAGATTGAGAAAATAGGAGAGAAACATTTTTTTCTACTGGTTTTGTAACCCCCAGATTGGGTTCTGGAGTCCAGAGAATTTAAAGAGTATTGGGAGGGCTGAAGCTGTGTCCAGGTGTAGCACCCTCTAGCTTAGAGTGCTAGGTCATAGTTTGTAAGCTGTAGTGTAGGTACATTTGAGCCAGGCTGGGTTGAATCTGGGTCAGGGCTGAGTGACTCAGGGAGGCTGGATGACTCAGCAAGCAGCACCTCTGGTACCTTCGCCTACTTGCTGGAACCTTGGAGAAGCTTCCAAAAGAATGGGTGGGAGGTTAGGAGGAGCTGCTTTGAGTACTGAGGAGGGCCCCAGCCAATCCCCAGCAAGTGGGCTGGCATGGGGCGGGCACCTCTTAAATACACTGGGGGTCATGCCGGCAGGGGCATTTGGGTGGAAAATGGAGATGGAGTGCTGAGGAGGCTGTCGTGGCCCTTGAGGGTGCCCCCTAGTCTGGGGGTGGGGGGTCCTGGGGCTTGGGTGCTGGAGGAATCCTCCACAACACACGGAGGAGTCCTGTCCTGGATGCACAGGAGCAGGTGCGAGGACAGCAGGAGAGAGTCAGCATGTCCAGGAGATCTCCAGGAGAAGTCAGCCGGTGGGCTGATGATTGTGCCATCTGGGAGGACTGTGGGAAATAGCCAGAAGGGCTAGTGAAAGGAGCAGCTGCAGCCGGGCGGATTGGCAGTGCCTGAAGAGGTGGTGCAGGGATCAGTATCCACAGGGATGTAAGCTGGACACTGGACTTTGCTACACAACCAAAGGGGCCCGGAGTCTCTGCCTGTAAAGGGCTTGTGCTTTGACCTGGCTGAGTGCTTTGCCAGAGTCACTAAAAGCGTCCCAACTGTGAGTTTTTCTGCAAGCAAGAGGGCTGGAGGAAGCAGAGGAATGTATATAGACTGTATATAGGAGAGTTGTCCCTGAAGAGTTTTCTGAAGTCAAGTGGGCATCCAATAATACCCCTATCCCCATCCATGTTTTATCCCCTCAATAAAATACAAAAAGTACTGGACTGTTTTCTGACTCTGGGAGCCTGTAAAAATTTGGTGTGCCTGGCTGTGCAGGGTGGGGGATCCCATTTCACTTGTGGCTTCTATGTGGGGTGCGCTACACAGGTCTTACCAGAGAGCAGCAGACTGTCTTTTCCATTGTGCACAGCCCTTATAATAAAGAATAGAGATAGAGAATTATCACTGCGCTTGGGTTCTAAGGAGCAGCTGGTATAAATTGTTGGCAACAATATGAACATAGAGGAATGGGTGTATGCAGCGCTAGAAATAAATAAATATAAACATTAAAAAGTGCCCACGGACACTAGCACAAAAGTCCATATCTCTTTAAGAGTCACCCGAGGTGTATATTCAAACAGACTGAAGTGAGTAGTAATATCCTCCATAAAACATCAACACACCGGGCCTCTTACCCCAAAGTATGGACCAGTAGGCTATAGGTGGTCAAACAAGCATAGTGTTTATCCACAGGCTCCTTTAAGGCAACATGCAAATGGATCTTGTATATCTCTCACGGATGGTAAGTCCCCAGGTATCATGCAACTCCTCAGTCTGACTCTGGTCTCTCCATTTGAAATAAGGGGAAATGGAGAGACCGGAGTCCGACGGAGGAAATGCTTGATACCTGGGGACTTGCCATGATCCATGAGAGATATACAAGATCCATTTGCATGTTGCTTTACAGGAGACGAGATCAACCTGTGGACACTATGCTTGTTTGACCACCTATAGCCTACTGGTCCATACTTTGGGGTAAGAGGCCCCGTGTGTTGATGTTCGGTGGAGGATATTACTACTCACTTCAGTCTGCTTGAATATACACCTCGGGTGACTCCTAAAGAGATATGGACTTTTGTGCTAGTGTCCGTGGGCACTTTTGAACTTTTATATTTATTTATTTATAGTGCTGCATACACCCATTCTTTATAATAAAGAGCCTGACAGTAGTTCAGGGCTTCACCGGGGAGTCGGGAGGTCCTCTCCCCAGAGGCCAGGGAGTGGGCCAGAGCAGCAGGGAGCTGCATAGGAGAGAGAGCCGAGAGAACTGAGAGAAAGGTGCAGAGTTGCATGTGAGCACAGGGGTGGTGATAGACTGTCTGAGGGACCAGGCCAAAGGCCTAGGCTGGAGGCTTGAGTAGCAGGAGTGCATCTCAACTCAGTGATCTGCTGCAGCCTCTTTGCAACTATTTTCAGCCTACATGCACTCCAACAGTGGCTGCCTGGCATTACTCAAGGCAGGTTTCCTAATGGTTGGTGACAACTAGGGATGAGCTTAGACATGTTCAGGTCTTAGTTATCACTCTATAACAGAAGGTGACCGATTTAAAAAGAATGACTGGGGAGTTATCCCCTGCCGATATTGAAGTAATTTTGGTGTGATGCTCTCATTCCTCTTCTTTAATGATGACTCTGAGATTGCCGTGTTAACAGATTATTAGATTTTACAACTAGTAGATAACATTATGGCCACACAAGTTTTTCGCTCTACCGCTTTACATTTCTATATTATAACCAATGTATCAGATATCTCCTGGCATGGAACCAGATACTTTGTACTATCTTGCATTGTCTGTTATATCCTTGCCTCTATTGTAACCTTCAATAAAGATTATAATATTTAAAAAAATATTGAAAATTACCTTTGAAATTATATTATGTTAAATTATAGTATAGTATAGTTTTTTTTTAACAATAAGAAGCTTTGTAACAAACATACAACATTACAAATCATGTACAGCATACAACAAAATTTGTATAAAAGACATATCATCCATATAGGCCGTACAGAGACTAAATGTGATAATCTAATAAAGTTAAAGAGGTTGTAAAGGCAGAAGGTTTTTTATCTTAATGCATTCTATGCATTAAGATTAAAAAACCTTCTGTGTGCAGCAGCCCCCCTAATACTTACCTGAGCCCCATCTAAATCCAGCAATGTCCACGAGTCCCTCGGCCGTCTGGGACTCTCCCTCCTGATTGGCTGAGACACAGCAGTGGCGCCAATAGGTCCCGCTGCTGTCAATCAAAGTCAGTCAGCCAATCAGGAGAAAGAGGAGGCGGGGCCGAACCACAGCTCAGTGTCTGAATGGATACACGGAGCTGCAGCTCTGCTCGGGTGCCCCCATAGCAAGCTGCTTGCTGTGGGGGCACTCAACAGGAGGGAGGGGCCAGGAGCATCAAATAGGGACCCGAGAAGAGGAGGATCCAGGCTGCCCTTTGCAAATCCACTACACAGGGCCGGATAAGTATAACATGTTTTGCAGATGACTGGGTTCCATACTCGTGCACTCGTGCACAGCCAGGCAAAAGGGATTTTCTACTTTCATCCAGACACAAGGAACAGTCTTTGAGCGTGTTTTTTTTTTTGTTTTATTAAGGGTAATAACTTGGATAGCGAATAGGAATTATAGGATGCCCAGCTTGATTGCAACAAAAATGGGTACAAATTCCTTCCTATGTACACACTCAAGAATTGTCCTTCTCCTGAACACTGACAGTCTCTGATGATCAAAGATGCAAAAGCCCCTTAAGGACTAGGAACACTCAGTCCTTTAGAAAGTAGTACAAAGTGTTGTAGGCTGCATTCCGGAGTATCTCCAACCCCACTGTAGACACTGAGCCCAGCTCTACTGCCTGCAGGAACTACCAGCCCACCTGGCTGCTTCTTCCCCAGCCCACCCGGCTGCTCCAAAGATCTCCCAGGACAAGGGAAAGGAAGATTAAGCACAATTATGTCTTCCAGAAAGGCTTGCTACATGTGGAAGTCTCTCCCTTTGTGTGTTCCTAGGTGTTCTGCTGTACTCATACTGTCCTCCTTGCTCCCATTGCTTCTTAGGTAAGATTCCTTTTAAACTGCACTGCTGTCAGGATCCTCCCAAGCCAGCCCGAGCTCCAGCCCGAGGCAGAGCCCCCCCAGACCAGGGGTTTCCCTCCTAGGCCATCGACAGTCTCCTCAGCACCTCATCCTCCATTCAACTCTCCTGCTGGCATGACTCTTCCATGTTTTTAAGGGCTGACTCACCCACCATGCCAGGCTCACTGCCTGGGGATTGGCCAAGTTTCCCTTAGAGACCTTGTAACACTAACGTGTCACATGACGCCGGGTAGGGAAAATGGCTAATTGGGCCCAATTTGGACATTTTCACTTAGGGGTGTACTCACTTTTGTTGCCAGCGGTTTAGACATTAATGGCTGTGTGTTGAGTTATTTTGAGGGGACAGCAAATTTACACTGTTATACAAGCTGTACACTCACTACTTTACATTGTAGCAAAGTGTCATTTCTTCAGTGTTGTCACATGAAAAAATAGAAGAAAATACTTACAAAAATGTGAGGGGTGTACTCACTTTTGTGAGATACTGTATGTATATATATATATATATATATATATATATATATATATATATATCTTCAGTTACTTCCTGGTTTCTGGCTTAGTCCAAAATTATGTCATACATCCCTGGAGTCTTCAGGAGGGGAGGAGGAGTTTTCTCAGCTAAGCACATCCTCTTGTCTGCATGCCTGAGCTAAGGGCAGATGGATTCTAGGAAGTAAATACTACAGCATTCATCTTCCCTTGGCCAGAAATGCTAGGGGGTTATTTCTTAGCAAAATAAAGCATGGATACATGGATGAATGGGAGAGTTTAGTTTGAAAAATTAAAAATGAACAAAATAGCTTTTTTAGGTTGTGGTGCTCAGAAGCAGAGTAGTCCTGCTTTAAGCAAATTACAGTGAAGATTCCTGGCACCTGTGCAAATGACTGACACATTGGAAGAGCAAGTTTTTATACAAAGTCCCCTAGGTGTAGTATTGTGCATTTTATTTAAGATCAAATAAAAAAAGAGGAACAACTGAGGAGGAAAGAGGGACTCGTGGGTTAAGTTTTAAATGAGGAATGGTTGGAAGCTATGCAATCACACAATGCAAAATCATCCATGTTTGGAGACCTGGTGGAAGTCACAAATGCCAATGGAGGGCTTTACAGAAATCCTACAATGGATTCGGAACCTAGTTACATCAGTCAGATCATAAATGTTTCAAATGAAAAGCACAAAAATGTAAGACCGACAGAAACCAGAGCCCCCAGGTTACACTGACATGGTTATCAGTAAGGGCTCTAATGATAGAGAAAAAACAGGACCCTACGGAGAGAACCTAAATGGGACTGCTGATTAAAAGCAGCATGATGTCAGAATCAGTCCAAGAATCAGCAGTCTAATCACCTGTATGAGAACGTGAATCTCAAGGTCAAAGCCCATACCTTGCAAACACATGTGAGAAATGATGACAGACCGGCCGCAGCTGATTAGCTCCTTTAGCCTCATTTTGCTTCGGTATGAAGTGTTTCATTCGAGATCTGCAGAATATACTTGTGCAGGAATTCTATCATCGGTAATTGGGAGACGTAGGCCGGTGCCTGCTGTAATATGCCTCAAACTTTGAATTGTACCCAGTAATTTGAGAATGACTAATCCAGGAATTGCATATCATGTAACTGCATGCTTATGTGTGAGTGCCATTGTTGTCTAATTAGCAATAATTAACTTATAGTAACTTGGGTTTTAGTAAATGGTTTCTTTTTAAAGGGTTTTATTTACCCTTTCTCATATATACATTTCCCAGAGCACTATTAATTAGCTAGACCAGTGCTTTTTAACTTCTCAACCACCAGGCCACATCTGGTCCATGTCCTTCCTCCAACTGAGTATCAGGCCAGGTGCAGATCCCCTAACCTCCCACAGTGCCTCCCAGATGCCATACTGCCTCTATACCTTCCATAGTAGACTGCAGTACCCCTCGGCCCCCACATTGTCCTCAACCTCCCACAGTGCTCTCTAACCTCCCACAATGCCATCAGCCTTCCAAAGTTCCCCTGAGCCCCGTGCAGTGACCCCAGGCCTGCTACAGAGCCCCCAATAGTGCCTCTGATCTCTAACCATGTACCACACTGCCCCCCCCCAAACCTCCCACAGTGCCCCCCAGCTCCTGCAGTACCCTCTAGTCTTCCATAGTTCCCCTGCAAAGTCCTCAGGTTTCAGAACAGGTTCCCTGCCCCTCCAAAGACCTCATATCCCAGAGTTTCCCCAAACTGCCTCCAGGACCTCATTCCTTACAAGGCAACCAAGTCTGCTACAGAGTCCCCTCCAGAACCCTGCTTCCCCCCACAATGACGCCCAGCCCCATCCAGAGCTTTGCCGCAATTCACAACATATTTTGCATTCTGGCCGGTGTCGTGTGACGTCACTCCCTCGCATGCGTGCAGGAGCCGGCGGTCATGGTACGGGCCCTTTAGAAAAACGGCACGATCGTGCCCTTTCCTCATTGTGCATGTGCCGATGACGTCGGTGCAAGCTTATATGGTAAATATCTCCTAAACCATGCAGGTTTAGGAGATATTTCCAGTACCTACAGGTAAGCTTTATTATAGGCTTACCTGTAGGGAAAAGTGGTGTGTGAGGGTTTACAACCACTTTAACCAGTTAACATTAGCGGGCCCTGCGGGGGGGGGGGGGGGGGGGGGTAGAGCTACCTATGCCATATGTTTACCTTGTCTCATAATGTCTGAATGTTTCAAATGACTAAAAGGGATCTTCGGCAAACAGACCGGCTTAACAATACAACATCATATCACCTGTCCACTGTGAATTGAGTATTCATAAAGGAGAGAGGGGCGAGAGGGCATCATCAAAAGAACACTAGTGGGGGGGGGGAGGTGGAGATGTAGTTGTAAGTTCATCTTCCCCTCAGGCTGTCTCTGAGGATGTTCTGTAGATTACAGAAAAGAGTAGTTTATACAAGCACATCTCTGGCTCTACAGTATTTTTATAGTTTATTAGGCTGTGATAAATCTGCCAGCGTTTTAGAAGCTGTAGGTTTTGGACGAGACTCAAAGTTGCAAGGTTTATAATGCAGTATAGCAAAGCAAGAAACCCAGTTCAAGAGATTTTCAGAAGATGCGCCTTTGCCAGTTACCAGTAACTTATTTGTTTTGTATCTGATTTTAGCTATAGCACTCCATTTTTGCTGCAGCCATTAAAAATTGCGGGTGGGCTCTCTCTAGGTACAATAAGCTACTACCGTGTTTCCCCGAAAGTAAGACCTACTCCCAAAATAAGACCTACCCCGATTTTCAAGGAGGGCTGCAATATAAGCCCTACCCCGAAAATAAGCCCTAGTGTGTGTGTGTTTCTGTAATCTAACCTGTATTCAAATACCTTCGGTATACAGCGCCACCCGGCGCTCAGCTGATCTCCTGCTCTTCCCCTTCCTGTCAGCGGGGGATCTCGTCCCCCCTCCTATTGCAATGCTCGGATCGCTGCGGGCTATGAAAGCGCTGAGGCGCACTCAGCTGGTCTCCTCTTCTCCTGCTTCTCAGCGGGGATCTTGGCCCCCCTCCCTCTGTAATGCTGGATCGCGGCGGGCTATGGAAGTGCCGAGGGGTGCTCAGCTGATCTTTTCTTCTCCTGCCTGTCAGTGGGGGATCTCAGCCCCCCTCCCTCTGCAATGCTCTGATCATGGGAGAGAGCTTCGGCGGGCTATGGAAGTGCAAAGTGGCGTTGTAAGAAGGTATGCGACACAATTGAACAGAAAAACACACCTTTTTCATTATATTCTACTGTAATAGAAAGGATTCTCGGAGTTTACAACCACTTTTGATTCACTTCACACTGGGGATTCCTGCCAGGCAGAGAGGGAGAGGGGGCAGGAAGACAGCACATTAAATACCAAGCCCTACCCCAAAAATAAGCCCTACTGTGTTTTTGATTGCCAAAATTAATATAAGACCCGGGCTTATTTACGGGGAAACACGCTACTGCCTCAACAGCACTTCTGTTGGTTCTTTGTGGGCCAGCGGCTCTGGCTGCCTGCTGCTGCCCAAGCAGCCAATCCGTGCCTCTGCCTCACACAAAGTCTTTGGCCACAAATCAGGAAGTAGAGGAGGCGGGAGGGGCAGTGGCCCCAGGTCCAGTATTTTCAAGTGGGGGGCACCATGTGGTGAATAGCACCCTCCTCGTCATATGCGTGCCATTCATTTCATTTTGCCTCTGGCTGGTCTGGCTCCGTTCACAATCAGCACAATCTACTGAAGCCAAAATTCAGAAAGCACCTCACAGGGGCACTGAGAATTTACTTCCTAAAGACTGTGCATGCACATGTGTGTATCAAATAACAAATATCAAAATAATTTAAAAATGACTGCGCTGTCCTACATAATGTGTGATGTAAATTTGTGATTTATAATCGAAAATTGAAATGAATATAGAAAAGCAGCTGCGACTTCCTGCAAGATACACACATCAGTCAACAATTTCCAATATCAAGTCGCGCTACATTTCCATAAAGTGAATCCGTGCAGTGAGTTAAATATAATTCAACCTTTCTAGAGTGAAAATCATAAATAAAATGCATCAAACTACACACTGTGAACAGTCCATTCTATTGATAGTAGGTCTCCATTGTGAAAACAGCACACAATTCACCCGGGAATAGTGACGAGAAAAAGATCTGCCTTCCACCTCCACACACACTGCCGCTTACCGACTCCTGTTGATCTCTTATTACAGGAGATCACAAGCGCTTCTGGCTTAACACCCAGCCCGGGCCTTTTATGTACGCAGCCAAGGTCTCAGCCTCTTCCCAGGTGTTATACCCTTTACAGGTACATATTGCCGGATATTCCCCATAAGAAAATAAAAGCTGTGATATCAGACGATCACCTACACTTGCCACAAAGCAAACAGGAAGCACATTTGGGATGCCTTTCAGAACAGATGCTTTTGCGCCTGCCCATCAGGAGCCCATGACTATGGTATGAACGTTTGAGCCTCATGGCCAATAACTGCAAGCGGCACCGGTTCCAGTAGAAGCGTCAGACATTCGAGCCCGAAGCAGATGAGGACACCTGAGAGACTCCAGGTAGAAGAGGCGGTCGAGAAGCAGCTCGTACACTCATTAGGTAGCTGTGTGATGGGGAGCCTCAGGATCCGCTATTCAGCGCGTGCGCCGCAGCCTTTTTCTATCTCTCTCTGTACCCAGCCAGCCTAGCGCTGTGTGCCTGAGTAGGGGGGTGAACATCTCCCCCTTAATTCCCCCCCCCGTGTTGCTCCTTCCCCTTTACCTCACCTGTTACTGGGGTTATTATATGTTCAATGTCCTATATCATTTTTTCTACAGAACTGTCATACGTAGCAGCTCCTGATGAGATGGTATTTATCCCCTGAAATGCATAGAGTTTACAAAGATGCATACCTTAATGACTTCACCTGTGAGGACATTTATTCCTTGTTATTATGTTTTATACCATTTTGTACATGGAGCAACATTGCCAGTGGTACCACACAACATTCTGTGGTTTATGTTTATTCTTGTGCTGTATCTGAACTTTTCACAAAGAGCACGGTAGCTCATGCATTCGCAGTGAGGAGCTGGGTGTGAAGTCACAGGGAGTCACAGCCGGCTTCCCACAGTCCAACTGCTCTGGGGACCTGAAGATTGATGAAGAACCAGCCCAGGTGAGGACAGAGCTGGATCCTGGGACAGGTGATTGTCTGTTTTTTTAAAGTCGGCATCTACAGTATTTGTAGATGGTGACTTTAAAGTTCTAAAAAAATGACTGAAGATCCTCTTTAAGTTGCATGCTATGTATCCGGTCAAAGCACCATTTTCCTCTCTCTCTTGGTCTTGTGTATGAAGATTTACTTTTGTGTTTACAGACATATAGACAGATAAGTACGATGGTGATATGGATCAATAAAATCACAAGAAGCAATTGCAGGCTTTGTTGAAATACAGTGATGGAGTTTCAAGTCGTTCTACTCTTAAGTGTTTACTGTTGTCATTCTCTGTCCCTGGCCTCCTGCTCCCAATGATTGCTTTCTTCTACTCTCTGTTCTGGTGAATTGCCCTCATTTTCAAGAACCACTAAGTCTAAAATACCAGTTGGTTTTTATAAAGGTAGCATTGGAATTGTTTACAAGAAAATATATAGATATTTGTTTTTTTTTTTTTTTTTCTTTTCTGTACAAACTGTTCCTGGATCCAGAGCTGTTAAGTCTTACATTGGGTTCTACCTACTGTATGTAAAGCTAGGGTATGGTAATTCCCACCATCTACTTTGAATATGCATATTCAGCCCTCTAGCTCACCTTAGTACTTTTCTGGTTTGGTGATCTGCTGCTTGTATTTCAAATTAACATTCACATATCCTTTCTACTGTTTGTGATGGTAGAGAGGAATTCCCAAATACACGTCTTGCTGCCTCTTACAGAAGCCATGATATCAAATAATACTAAGATGTTCACCAATTAGATCTAAACATGTTTTGGAAGTCCATTTACCTAACGAGTCAGAAAAACCTCCATGTGTGATAACAGTGCCTCCACTTGCTATCATACCCCTAAGTGGACGTAAATGGCCTGGTCCCTACCCAAGCAGTTGGATTGTGCCTGTCACGATCAGGCGTCAGGCCTGGAGACCAGTACCTATAGCAGTACAGAAGCTCCAACCGACCAGCTGGATAAGTGAATAAGCAGGTCACCCTGGCGGATGACGCGTGCTCACCCAAGGTGCGAGGTCTAAGCACTAACTGGTGTTCACCAGAGCTCCTTATGGTGGAGATGGGTTTTGCTGGGTGTTAGTACCAGGTAGCAGTCCGCAGGATCACCCCACCAGGAGGTAAGCAAGCCGTGGTCCAGTAGCAGGTATAGCAGGTAGGGTTCAAGCAGAAGCATAGTCAGTAAACAAGCCAAAGGTCAGTAACAAGTGGTAGCGGAGATACGGACGGCAGCAGGAGAGACAAGAGCGAGATATTTGCTGGAGAAGTTCATGGGAGGTGCTAATTAGTTCAAGGTTTATGAAAAACAAAACATAAGGCAAGGTTAAATTGGTTCTAAAGACATGAAGGTAAAAAAAAACTTCTGTATCCAGCTCCCCTTATACTTACCTTAGCCCCATCACGATCCAGCGCTGTGAATGAGAGCAGCGGCTGCACTGTCAATCAAATGTCTGTGATGAGAGAGCAGGGGGTAGGGCCATGCCCCACTGTCTGTGTCTATGGATGCAGACAGCGAGGCTCAGGAGTGAGCCTACACAACTGTCCCCTATAGGAAGGGGCTTCCTATGAGGGCACTGGATTAAGAGGAGAACCCAGGAGCACCAGCGGGGGAAATGAGAAAAGAGGATTGGGGCTTCTCTGTGCAATACCATAGCACAGAGCAGGTAAGTATAACATATTTGTTATGTTTGTAAAAAAATAAAATAAAATAAGATTACCTTTAGAAACACTTTAACTAAGCAATCAGGCAGGGAGCTAGCAAGAATCTTAGGTGGCTCAACGAGAACAGTTACTGCCAGACACAGCAGATATCCGGGATTCAGGTCTAGGCCCTGATAATGCCATTATACTGGTGTGAAATTGGGCTGCTTTTTTTTTTTTTTAAGTAATCTTTATTTATTCGATATGTAAAAACAATACATAAGACAAAATAACAGGAAACCATAAAAAAAAGGCAAAAGAAAGTTATCCATTGGTCAAAAGGCCCATCAAGAGCCCAACTTGATACATTATGACCATCTGACATAAGGAACATAAGGCCCCTTTCACACTGGGGCGGTAGGGGGCGTCGGCGGTAAAACAGCGCTATTTTTAGCACTGTTTTACCGCGGTATTCGGCCGCTAGCGTTGCGGTTTTAACCCCCCGCTGGCGGCCGCAGAAGGGTTAAATCCACTCGTATAGCGCGGCTATAGCCGCGGTATTGCCGCGGTATAGCCGCGCTGTCCCATTGATTTCAATGGGCAGGAGCGGTTTAGGAGCGGTGAATATACCGCTCCTTCACCGCTCCAAAAATGCGTCTGACAGGAGATTTTTTCTTCTCCTGCCAGCGCACCGCTTCAGTGTGAAAGCCCGGCGGAGGCTGTTTTGGGGCGGTTTGCAGGCGGTATTTTTAGCGCAATAACGCCTGCAAACTGCCCCAGTGTGAAAGGGGCCTAAGGGCATATAATCTGCATGCGTATAATTAATATAGATAAATCCACACACTTTGAATTGCCATATTCCTATCAACAAATCCTGGTATCGATTAACACCCATCCATATATATTTGTAACATAGAGGGTAATATCAGGGATAGCCAATCTAACATGGAAGGTCATAAGAGCACGGGGGGGTGGAGAAAGGGGAACAAAGTAAAGAGGTAACAGAGAACAGCATATGTATAGCAGGATATCTGCGCTAAACCCAAAGGACAAATGAATAGGTGTATATATATATAAAAAATATATATAAAACATATGAATATTCATATATAAAACTGGTTCTGCATCTAAAAAAAAACCTGAATATTCAATCAATAAATGTGTACAACAATTAAAAATGCTCAACCAATAGAGGCATTTATAAATGCAAACATGTGCTGTGATTAATTATTGTGCTTTGATGTGCTGGGATTAATTAAAAATTATATTAAGCTGTATAGTCCAAAAAAGTGCTAGACCCGATGCAAACAACCAGGACGAATTTCTCAGGAGAACAAACGATTTTTCTGTTCATCAAACAAAGTAAACAAAACAGCGCCGCTTACCAGATGTGATGGATCTCAAATTATAGAGATCGGCTAGGCACACACAGGAAGGATCACTTGGCCAAAAAGGATGTATCCACAGGCTCTTCCAATAACGGGATCCCTCCTCCTGTAGCGGCTTTCCTCTGCTGCGATATTCCTCACAGAGCCTTTAGCAAGATAAACTCCACCGTGGGATGTGTTATGAAATGGAAAGAAGAGGCTTCATGGTGCAGTACTCAAATTAAAAGGTGTTTATTCTTAAAAGAATCGGAGGCACTGACATCCAAACAAAAACGTCATTCAGTGTATTCAAACCAGCCGCGGCTCAAGCCAGCCAGCTGGTGCGTGCTGACGTCAAGACCTGTAGCTCCACCCAACGCGTTTCCTCGTACAAGGCTTCGACTGGGAAAGAAGGCTGTGAGAACAGCACTCTAGCATAAATACTTATAAGTATACAAGCGAATACTCCTTGGATCTGATCCAGTAACTCTTAAACTGTCAATCAGCAACAAAGTCCATCTTTCAAGAAGTTGTTGGTTGAGAATTCCTTGGAAACGTACTAGTGTAGTGAATCCACGTAGCCCAAGTACTGTAAAACTTGTCATGTCTACCTTTGCATGTCGCATCCAATCCTCCCTACTAGGAATTTGAGCTGATTTGCAGTGAACTGGAATTAAATTGTCCAGCCGCATTCAGAAGATGGGGTAGTAATGATTTACACAAATGGGTAGGAGGGATGGTAGGGACATGCAACAAAAGCTCCAACGGGGAGTCAGGTAGTTCAAGATCTAAAAGTACTCTGACCTGAGTTCTGATATCTTGCCAATAGGGTCTAAGCTTGGGGCATTCCCACCACACATGCAGGAATGTGCCCAGCTGTCCACAACTGCTCTAGCAAGCATCAGTCAGTGTTGGGTAGATTCTAGCAAGTTTGGAGGGGACCCTATACCAGCAAGTCAGTAATTTTAATGGACACTCTTGCATTTTCGCATCTACAGAGCTGGAATGTGTTTCCCCCTTGGATCTAGTGACTGCAACATCCCATATAACACAGAGATAGTGTGCGGTATCATAGAGGTGGACATACAGAGCTTCTCAAAGGGGGTAGCAGAAGAGGGGGATCGAATGACCTGAGGCAAACTACTAATGAAATGTCGGAGCTGTCTATAGCGCCACTCATCCATAGGAAAATGGACATATTGGTCCCTGAGCGTTAGCAGCCCCTGGTCTTGAACAAACCTGTCACATCGTGTCTCACCATCAAAGGCCCATGAGTGAAAGAAGGAAAGGTGTTCCCCCGGCGTGAACCAGGGGAAGCCCCCCAATGGAGCCAGAGGTGAGACTGAGGGGGCAAGCCGTCCCATGCTATTTAAAGCATCCCACACCTTAAGGGTGTGGATAGTAACAGGAGAGGTATTTTCAGACAACCCCCGATGCTCCCTGGGTACCCAATGCACCCAAAACAAATTCCGACCTTCCGAGAATTTTTCCAGAGGAACCCACAATTTCGTTGTTACGCCATGATGCTAGTCCAATATCCGTTGTAAGACAATAGCCTTGTAATATTTGGAAATAATAATCACACCCATGCCTCCCATCCACTTAGAGCGCTGCAAGGTACGGAGGGCCAAACGTGGGCTCCGTCCATGCCAAATATATCTCAGGAACAGACTGTTAAGGGGCGAGAAGAAAGATCTGGGTAAAGAAATGGGCACCATTTGCAAGTAAAAGGGGATTCTTGGTAGCACATTCATTTTTAGCACGCTGACTCGGCCCTTCGACGAGAATGTTGCCCTGTCCCATTTTTGTAAATCCGCCCTTATGGTAGAGAGTAGTGGAGTATAATTATTTAGTGGTATAGAATTGAGAGCAATGAGGTGGAAGGTGGATACCTAAGTATTTCAAGGAGGTATTGCACCATGAAAAAGAAAATGAGGATTGCAGCCGTGTTTGTAAGTCCCCCGAAATATTCAAAGGTAGGATCTCTGACTGATTGTAATTAATTTTAAAATTCGAGATCTCATTAAAGTCCTGCAATTCTGCCATAATATTGGAAAGGGAAATTAGTGGGTCTGAGATATAGAGCAGAGCATCATCTGCGTAAGCTGACAATTTGTGCTCCACAGACCGTACATTCAGCCCCTTGATATTGAGATTTAAGCGTATCCTATTAGATTGGGCTGTTTAAGTCCATCTTGCCTAAACTATACTCTGCCTAGGCTGTAAGTCACATGAAGGTCATACTAATATACTGTACATATATATACATATACTGTACATATATAAAGTGTGAATTACAAAGTAAAGTCCAACTATGGGCTTAGTACTCCCTTCCTCCTTCGAAGCCTTCCTATATGTATTTTATACTTTTTGTGTATTTTGAAGTTACAGAGTTGGTCCCTGGGTCCTGACATGCAGGGTCCTTGTCCTTTTTGAATCTTCTGCCAGGGGTGGGTAATCATCTATGATGCAGAGATAATATGACTCGATGACATCAGGTTTGCACTATGTATCAATACAATGTGACAGCTGAGGTCCATGACACCTTACTTTTTTCAGATGTCTTTAAGTTGGTCAGACAGACAGAAACAATAGGTGATTCACTTAACTATGGGACTTCACACATTGGAGGCAGACAATTGGGAAATAATACCATGAGAGTCAGACATCTTTGTAAAGAGATTATAGCAGCAGACCCCAGAATCAGGTTGTTTTGACCTGATTATATGAACATCTACTCACAGTCTAAAGCAATCATTGCTGGTCTGGGCACAAAGGCCCCAAATCTGTATCCCTGCCCTAGATTCCCAGAGTTTGTGTGTTTCGTGGAGACATGGACCCAAATCCGAAGCAAGACCACTCCAAGGGTCCCCCAGGTACACACCTCCCAAGAATAGAGCCCCCTCAAAAGCCGGGGCCCATAATCAGTAGGCAAGAGGCTAACCTGCTATCCCCTCCAAAAGCCCCTGTCCTGGTTGGGTCTGTCACATTGTCCTCTTCGGATCTTCTCCCAGAGGGGGGCGGTCCTTGAGGATGCAGAGGTGTCATGAATTGATGACATCAGAGCTGCACTCTGTATCAATACAATGAGAGAGTAGAGTGCTGCAGTGCTTCCTTCTTAGGAAGTGGGTTCAAGGCACCTTACCTTTTCCAGATGAATTTAGGTCAGTCCCTTGACATGCTATGTCCTTATCCTCTTTCGATTTTCTCCCAGAAGTGGGTGGTCCTTGATCACGTAAGTACTCTGCATCAATACAATGTAGAGCAGGGATATGCAATTAGCGGACCTTCAGCTGTTGCAAAACTACAAGTCTCATCATGCCTCTGCCTCTGGGTGTCATGCTTGTGGCTGTCAGAGTCTTGCTATGCCTCATGGGACTTCTAGTTCTGCAACAGCTGGAGGTCTGCTAATTGCATATCCCTGATGTAGAGTGTAGAGTGCTGCAGTGACGCCTCCTCGGGGGCCGGTTCATGACACCCTATCTTTTACGAAATGTCCTTAGTTTGGACCATAACATGCAGGGTCCTTGTCCATGAATTGGGGATGTAAGGGCTGCAGTCTGTATCAATACAATGTGAGTGCTGTTGTGACACCTCCTCAGGGGTGGATCCATGACACCCTGCCTTGTCCTGAGGACAGCTTATAGTGGATAAGAGGTACTGCAAGCTACAGTGCTGGAGAGGAGGTGAAAATTAGGCCTTAGCTGCTTCTTTTTAAACCTCCTTTAAAAAAATATCTTGGAATTGGTCTTTATCTGGCTAGCTTTATCCATTTTTATAGCTCCTTGCTTTACCCAGTGCCTGCTTTTAACTAGGCTTTAGTTATTGTTAAAGTGAATATTTACAGAATATTTGTACTGGTCTGAACAAATACTGTATTATTTAGCCACATCCCGATCCATTAATTAGTAGCTAGTGCCTCGAATTCACAGTCGCCCTAAATTAACATTTTACAATGTAGCTACTGCGCTGTGAAAACCCTTTTATGGGCTGTGTAGTAAAATATTAATGGACTGTACACGGCAGAGATGTTACCTTCCCGTCTTATATTGTACAACGCGTAAATGTGCGGTACTGCGGTCCACGTCGTCTAACCGGGACTGTATTTTAATGTCTAATTGGATAAACGAACGAGTATGAAGGCAATGGTGCATGAGGCCAGATGAATCTTCGGATTTACTCGAATGTGGGCATAATGTGCAGAATATCAATATTTTTCTTTTATTTGTCTTATATTTGTGATAGGTAAAGCTTGAGAGTTTATTTTTCTTTTTGTGTTAGGGAATTTTAGTGTATAAACACTGCCATCTACTGTAGAAAACCTGTAAATGCGCTGTTGGTGTTTTTAACGAAATACAAAAATATATATATTTTTTATTAATATATGTATATTTATTGGGAAAAAAAATGCAGCGCTAAGAAATATTGGGAAGTTAGGGTGTAGTGAAACAATTAAGTAAGAGATGCTGTACTGAACAGTAAAGCATATGTGCAAAAACCATAAGTGAAATGAAATGAACAAACACAGTATAAAGTGTCCACATATGGTAAATGGATGATTCCAAACTCAAATTAATAAGAGGAACTGGTATGGACCAAAAAATTATGTGAGACTAGAAAATAAAGTCAATGGTGCACGGTGTGGATCTGTGACTGTGAGTCAACAACGGGGTACAGAACTTCCGTAGCTGTAAACCAACATCTCGATATGGGGCATCAGAATGAAAACATCAGGAAGTAAGATAAGATGGGTACTCTTACCAGATGACGTGGACTCCGCTGTCATATGACATGGAGTCAATGGTGCATGGAGCCAAACCTAGGCTGGAAAACGATATCCGGAACGGTGGAACCTCTGTCTCACTTCTCGACTTCTCTGGTGGGGTGAAGAAACATCAGGAAGGGCCGCCAACTGGATATCAGCCAATAGACCTCAAGGATGTGTTCCAAGGAGAAGCCGGGGACAGATTTGATCCAGACCCCGTGATGGAAGTAGGGCTACTGGAAGGCAGTTTCTTGCATCGGGGTAATATGCAAATAAAAAATAAAAAGCTTCTGCATAGTGCAGGTAAACCAGGGATTTTTATTTCTAAAAATACCATACAAAAAATGGATATAAGTGATCACAATTGAAATAAAAAGTAAGCAGCGTAAGGAAGGGGAGATCGTCCGACGCGTTTCGACCAAGAGGGTCTTCAACAGGGGCATGAGCTTCCCCCTTCACGCTGCTCCTATATATAAATATCTAATCCAATAAGATAACCCCTATAGCCAATCACAGTGGAGCTACAAAGGTCAAGTAATCAGGAACTGGATCCTGTTGATCGCTAGACCAATCAGAATCATGAATAAAACAGCTGATGTTTCTTCACCCCACCAGAGAAGTCGAGAAGTGAGACAGAGGTTCCACCGTTCCGGATATCGTTTTCCAGCCTAGGTTTGGCTCCATGCACCATTGACTCCATGTCATATGACAGTGGAGTCCACATCATCTGGTAAGAGTACCCATCTTATCTTACTTCCTGATGTTTTCATTCTGATGCCCCATATCGAGATGTTGGTTTACAGCTACGGAAGTTCTGTACCCCGTTGTTGACTCACAGTCACAGATCCACACCGTGCACCATTGACTTTATTTTCTAGTCTCACATCATTTTTTTGGTCCATACCAGTTCCTCTTATTAATTTGAGTTTGGAATCATCCATTTACCATATGTGGACACTTTATACTGTGTTTGTTCATTTCATTTCACTTATGGTTTTTGCACATATGCTTTACTGTTCAGTACAGCATCTCTTACTTAATTGTTTCACTACACCCTAACTTCCTAATATTTCTTAGCGCTGCATTTTTTTCTCAGTTACCAGTTATTGTTTGTCACAATGTATGCAGCTGCTGGCTCACATATATTTTATTTTTGCTATTAGAGCGCAGTGTTTTCATATTCTCTTATATGTATATTTATTAATAACCCTTTTTTAGTACAAAATTAAGTAAATCTTAAAACTTAAATTGTGCACCTTATTTTTACTTACGTTTAGCTAGTCAGATTAAATAAAATTATTTCCCTCAAAAAACCAAAAAAAAAATGTGCATCTCCAGAACCCTGATCCCTCAGTTGATCCACAGGAAGGCAACAAAATGTGGAAAGCATGATCCAATATGTGATAATAATTCTTCACTGATGGGAAGTTGTATAACTGCCTTGATTGACATTCTACAATATTATTACTACTTTTATGTTATTATTTTTAAAAGATTATATAATTATATTTTTATTATTATTATATGATTATATTTTTTATTATTACACTTTGATATATTATTATAATGTATATATTATTATTATTTTATATTATCATTTATGCTACTATTATATTATTACTATTAGTAGCTGTTTATAGTCTAATAGAATTAGGTCATGTGGGAGACTACGCCACATTTTTCACAGCTCTTACAGTTAAGAACCCTTTCCATATGCGTAGATTACATTTTTTTTCCTTTAGTTGTAAAGGGTGCTCTTGTGTCCTTTACAGTAATCTTAAAGCAAACAACCTTACACTGAGTTTACTATATGAGCCATTTATGTATTTAAAGAGTAACTCCACTTTTGTTGAGAAAAAAAACCCCATTCCCCTCTGGGTGATCTATGTACACTACAGAGATTATAAGGGAAAAAAAAACTTTGTTGCAGATTCCTACCTTTTGTTATTCTGAAGAAATAGCTGTTTGTGTCCATGTTCAAAGTGAATGTGAATGAGAGTGGTTTTAGAATTATCAATCAGCTGCTGCACTTGTAGTGCTCAAATTAGTGGCAGGGTCTGCATCTCTTGAGGCTGGGTTCACACTTATGTGAATTGGGTATGGGTTTCCTCGCATCCAATACGCATGACTCAATGGAGCCGGTTCACACACCTCCAGGGCAGCCGCGGTCCGGGTTTAGAAAGGCTCCTGTGCATCTTTGGCTCCGAATCAGGTGCGAATTCAGGCAGATATTCGGAGCTGATTCGCACCTTAATCGGAGAACAGGGACTCACCAGACCCCCTGCTGTGAACCGCGGCCGCAGCATGTCTGAACCCAGCCTTAGACATGATTTCCCTTTGGGGGTATTTGACCAAAAATGACCTTTTTGTTGCAGGGGATGCCCAAAATCTGACCTATATCTGTGCAGACTTCTGGGAAAATCAGTGAGCCAGTCACACATTTCATTGTGTAGCAATTGTATATGCTATATTTTTGCAATTTTTTTCCATATAAAATTGGAGTTACCCTTTAAGCAAAATGTTTTTGAAAGCTAAAGATACTGGGGATAGATCTTTTAAAGCTGCAGTTTAATCTGCCTGTATTTTGCCTTCACTGGTTCCTACTTCCTCCCTCATCGCCATACTAATGAAAATTTAAATGACATCTTTTGTAATAAAAGGTATGAGTATAATATTGAGTTTGTTAAAAATTTATTTTACTATATGTAACAAGGTCTCCGGACTTGTGCAGTCTAATGAGGACCTTCAAGGCCAAAGATAGCTGACATCCTTCAGAATGTAGTGGGTTGTGAGGCATAGTGGGTGCAAAGATGGTGAAAGTCATTGGGCGCCAGACACTTCCTGGATGTAAAAGAGGTTTTATTTCTCTTGACAGTCCTTTTTGTATTTTTGGGGGAAAGAGGGTTAGGGCCAGGACTCCCTTAAGTAGTTATAGGTTTAATTGGCAGACTCTGAGACTTCATTAGGAGGACAGCCGTGCAAGGAAAGGCCCCCAGCAAGGTGCCACTTCTGTACATGCAGGAATGCTGTCTCCTATGGCTACAGTCCTTTAACAGTTCCTAACTCAAACGTAACAGTTCCTTTAGCTTCACTACAACTGCCTCTTATAGTTCTTCAACACCGAGTTCCCGGTCTCTCACTAGACCCCCTGATTCACTGACTCTGAATCCCTTGAGCTCCTCCAAGGTTGGCGGTGGTATCTCCCACAAGCGTCATCCACGCTTCTCTGCTGGGTCCCTAATTTGGCACTCCAGATACTTCTTAAGCTTCACCCCTGCTAACCGGCTCGGTCCCTGGCTTGACATACAAGGCTGCTCTGCAAGCGTCACCTCCACTGGTTGGGTCCCAGACTTGATCACCGCCTGAAGTTTCCCGATTCTCTACTGTGCCTGTTCGGTGAGAATATGGTTCGGGTACTTTCTTCCGTTACTCGCTGTGGTCCCTGGTAAAGGTGGTTGACCCCTTTGTGGCGACAGCTTCCCTTCTACCTCCAACCCTTGACGGGTTCTCAGAACTGTCACTTTCGGTTGGACTGCAATCCACAGTCCCAACCCTGTGCTGCCCACTTACTTCTGAATAGACCTTCACACAGTCTGGCAGCCAGATGCCCCCCCGGGATAGGCCCAATCTCCGGCCTAGCAGCCCAGGGCCCATGACACACCTCCACCCAGACGGCCGCCTAGGTGGCATAGAACATAGATCACCTGACCTCACCCGAATATATAGGTTCTCTCAGCAGGCCAAGGGATTCAAGAAAACCCCTGCTCATTGGCTAAGATACCCCATATACTCATAACTTGACCTTGGGTTGCCCTTCTCATATCTAGTATCACTGCAAAAATCTCAGCAATC
Source organism: Aquarana catesbeiana (assembly GCF_042186555.1). NCBI lineage: Eukaryota > Metazoa > Chordata > Amphibia > Anura > Ranidae > Aquarana > Aquarana catesbeiana. The sequence continues at coordinate 273,253,391 of NC_133334.1, forward strand.
CTTTTTTTTTGCAGATTGGAACATCCATTTTTTAGGGCATTACTGTCAGGACTGGGCTCAGCCCTTCCTTCTCTGAGCTGGCCGCTCAGCTGTCGGCTAATTGCCAGCTCCTATCTCTCCACAGTGACTCACCTGTTGATGATATCCTGCTCGTCAGTCCTGCCTACTTAAGCCGTCCAGTCCAGAGGTTCTCTGCCTTCTCCTTGGTCACATCTCTAGAGACGCTCTCCTGTGTTCCTGTTAAAGACTTGCTTGGCTGACATTCCTTCTAGCTCCAGATCCTGCTTGCTGTTCTATTACGCTCATCTCTGGCTCCCTGGTGTTTTGGCTTGTCTGACTATCTGTTCCGGTTCCTGAACTCTGGTGTAAGAGTCCAGGGCATACTACGCATGCACAAATGGCAAGTTGCCGCAAGAGGAAATCTGTGCCAACTGAGCATGCGCCAAAGACGCCTCACTGTGCCAACCCGCACCTGCGCAGAAGACCTGATGGAAAAAGGCAGGAAAATGCCCGGGAGGCGCACAGGAAGTGACCTCAAACTGATGGAAAAAGGTGGGAAAATGCCCAGGAGGCGCACAGGAAGTGACATCAACCTGATGGAAAACGGCAGGAAAATGCCCAGGAGGCGCACAGGAAGTGACATCAACCTGATGGAAAACGGTGGGAAAATACCCAGGAGGCGCACAGGAAGTGACCTCAAACTTCCCTATATAAGCCCAGCCCAGACACTGCCAGATTGCTGGACTATCTTTGTCTGAACTTGTTGTGACCTGGAAACCTATTTGACTACTTTTGTTTGCTGCTTGCCATTGACCTTGGATTTGTACCTTGACCATTCTACTTCTTTGCTCCTTTTGTACTCAGCTGCCAGATTGGAACCGACCCCGACTTGGATCTTGACCATTCTTCTTCTGATTAACCCTTTTATACTTCGTTGCCAAACTGGACTGGACCTTGGCTCGGATCTCGGACTAAGGCTTGAACGGTGCTCCGCACCCCTGGCACCCCTGCCACTTGGTGTCCACCAAGTCTCTGTCTCCATCTTCAGAGACTTCAAGGACCCGAGGTGCAAGGGAGGCCTCCCCACTACTTCCGTCTCACCTCAGGTACGTGGGTCTCGTGACATCTGGCTTTGTTTTAAATAGGTTTACTCCGTTTACCTTTTTTTATTATTATTAAACAAGTGAGATTTAACTGTACTTCTGTCTCAGTCTGATTCATGGTTTCTGACTAATACAATTTTGGCCTGGTAATTTTTTTTTTTTTTTTTTCTAGAACTAAAGGTTCTACGAGAAATAATAATTTGTAATATGATGATCACATAGTCATATTATGTTAAGTAGTCGATTCTGCATTCAGATGATCTCAGCAACGGGAAAGACGTTAATGAACAATCTCTGCCAATCACTTTTGTAAATCTCCCCGGCACTGTGCATGAACATTTCAGCAAAAGATCAGAAGCTGTCAGCTATCTCAGCGCTCTGTCCTATTCTGACAATGAACAGATGAAAAGTTCAAACCAGCCCAATGGACTGCCTGATATGATCGCATTAACATTCACATAGTTATCTGAAACACGGGGAACTTGCATTGCTGAACAGTCTTTTGCATCTGTGTTGCTAAGGTCAAGCAAAAAAGCCTGTGTTCCATCTGGTGTCTGAAAATATACAAGAGAGCCTGCCCCTCCTATCACTTGACCAGGGGTCTATAGCAGATAGAGAGGAAGAGTAACTAGGAGAAGAATAAGAGGAGAAGGTCATTGAGGCAGGGGAAATCAGAGGATGGACAAAGCAGAAGGGGGGATAAAAGGCAAGAAGGGAAGGACAATACAATGATAGGGTTCAGGTAGGATGAAGGGAGGCTTGATGACTCCGGCCTGCTTGGCAGCTGCGGTGGACAGCCCCCTTCAGAGATGAAAGATGCCAGCCATGATCCACCAGCCATGATCCACCAGCCATGATCCACCAGCCATGATCCACCAGCCATGTTCCACCAGCCATGATCCACCAGCCATGATCCACCAGCCATGATCCAGAGCTTCTAGTGAAAGGAAGTGTTAAAGTCAGGAGCTGTCTGCTGTATACAGGGTTTTTTTCAGCGGGAACGAGGGGGAACGCAGTTTCGGCACCTCCAGCAGTGAATGTATGTAATAGCAAGGGGTGTGCTGGAGGGCCTGGTGATGCTGGCTGCTGGGGATCTATTGTCACTGGTGGGGATCTGTTTTTTTGTGAAGGTCTATTGTTGCTGGTGGAAGATCTATTGTTGCTGGGGGGGGGGGTCTTATGTTGCTGGTAGGGATCTACTGATGAGGGAGAGGTCTATTGTTGCTGGCTACAGGAGGGTCTATTGATACTGGCTGCTGGGAGATCTGTTGTTGGTGCTGGGGTCTAATTTTGCTGGAGTGGATCTTTTGTTGCTGTTTGGGAGATCAGTTGTTGTGTGGGGGATCTATTGTTGCTGGGGTGGGGTCTATTGTTGCTGGGGTGGAGTCCATTGTTGCTGGGGGAGTCTATTGTTGTGTGGGGGCTCTATTGTTGCTGGGGGGGTCCACTGTTTCTAGCTGCAGGGGATCTATTTGATTGTTACCATTAACAAATTCTATACAAATTATTTAGCACCACAAAACTATGCTTGGTTCTGTATTATACAGATTCTAATACTTGGTTCTAAAAGGAGAGGTACTGGGAGGTGGGGAGGGGGTGGAACCAAGAGACGGTGCTCAGAGATGGGTAGAGGGTGGAGACCAGTGGCGGCTAATGGAAAAAAAATTGGGGGGGGGGGGGGGCAGGGCGGCAAACAGTATGCCACCCCCGGTCGGTGGCACTTACCCCATCACCGGCGGCTTCCCCTGCTCTCCACGGGTCATCATGGTGGCGACGGCTTCCGTTTACTCCCTCCTTCTCGGTGGCCAATCGGGAGTCTTCTCTTTTCGGCCAATCGGAAAACGGGTCTCACACCCGCTTCTGATTGGCTAGATTGAGGATCAGTTTTACAACAGCGAATATTCATTTGCTGTTGTAACACACCTGGGTGGACTCCGGTCACATTCGCTGTGACCCGAGTCCACCCTATTTTGAAGCCTATTAGAGCATCTGGCTCTAATCAGGTGCTTAAAAAAAAACCTGGCCGCTGTAATTCATGGCCCGGTGCCCTGAAAGGGGCTGGACACATGAATAGCGGGTGGCCGCATCGGCAGTGGATAGATTCATGCTATGCATGAATCTATCTATTGCATACATAAGGGGTGGCCTGGAAAGAGAGAACGTGGGCGCCCGGGCGCCCCTAATGGACAAACCACCGCTGGTGGAGACAAGGGGTGACTCAGAAGAGGGGAGTTCCTGCGCCTATTCTCTGAGAAAAAAAGCCCTGTATACTATTACAAAAAATATATCCAAAATATGTCCAAAACTGTGTACACAAGGAGAAATCATAGACACGCTCGATGGTAGTCAAAAAGATTTCTCAGTTTGTTTTAAAATTGACATTTTCTATAGCTAAGAGATAAGGATAGACCAAGTGTCAACTGGCTAGCTAGAAGCCAAGGTTTTTCCCATAAGAGCGTGGCTGAAGCAAAGAAAACTTTAAAGATCCCTATGTGTATAACTAATATAAAGCTGGAGAAAGCACACTAGGTGCTTTGAATTGAAGTACGCACTATTCAAGGATATGCTTTGTTCCTTTTCCCACTTTACGGGTTTACATCCAGTTTCACCGCTTGCCGACCGTATACTGTAGATATTTGGCAGCAAGGCAGATCTCCTGCGCTGGATCACGTACCTAATACGTGATCCAGCACTTCCAGGTTTGCGGCGCGCGCACGCTGCCGGTGGCCTACTCCCGCTGTGATTGGACACAGCGGGAGCTGATTGGTCGGGTACGGTGGATGCTGATGCTTCAGTACACTGACAGAGTGTAAACAAGGCAGATCGCCGTTCTGTCACTACTGACGAGATGGATCCTGTGTCTCTGCTAAGCAGGGGCACCGATGTATGCCTTCTCCTAGTACAAACACCTACCCCACGTCAGGCACACATTTAACCCTTTGATCGCCCCTGATGTTAACCCCTTCCCAGCCACTGTCAGTACAGTGACAGTGCATATTTTTAGCACTGATCACTGTATTGGTGTCACTGGTCCCCAAAAAGTGTCAGTTAGTGTCCCGACTGTCTGCTGCAATATCGCAGTCCCACTATAAGTCGCTGATCACCGCCATTACTAGTAAAAAAATTAAAATAAAACATAGTGTTTTTATTCATTTTTTTGCACAAAAAGGATCGTTTATCAATATTCACTTCACAGAACGTTATTTCTCTATGGGACTATTTTTCTGATGATGTCCCCTTTCATGTGGGGATCTATCACTTCACGGCATATAGACTGTCACATTATGTTTGTTTAATTTTTTTTTTTTTTTTTTTGCAGCGCAGCCTCTTTTTTCTTTTTCTAAAATAAAACATAACTTAATAAAAAATATCCCATAGTTTGTAGGTGCTAAAACTTTTGCGCAAACCAATCAATATACTCTGATTGGGATTTTTTTTTTACCAAAAATTTGTAGTAGAATACATATTGGCCTAAATTTATGAAGAAATTCGATTTTTTTACATTTTTTCTATTGGATATGTTTTATAGCAGAAAGTAAAAAAAAAGAATTTTTTTTTGTTTTTTTTTTTCAAAATTGTCGGGTTTTTTTTTGCAAAAAATAAAAACCGCAGGAGGTGATCAAATACCACCAAAAGGAAGCTCTATTGGTGGGGGAAAAAAAAGGACAATTTTATTTTGGTACAGTGTTGCACACGACCGCGCAATTGCCAGTTAAAATAATGCAAAAAGATGGCCTGGTCATAAAGGGGATTAAACCTTCCGGTGCTGAAGTGGTTAAAGCTGGAGTCCGGCGACCAATCTTTTTTTTTTTTTTTTTTAGGCCATTGAGACACTTTGCTAATCCCAAAATAATACTTACAGTTTGGGTGTAATATTTCCGCCTCTGTCTGTTTTCGTACTGAAGAATAACTTTAAAAATGTGATGCTGGCTGTTTCCATCTTGCTTGTGGGCATGTGAAGCCCACAAGCATTGATTTCCTGGATGCGGTGAATGCTGTTCATTCACAGCTTGTTCACACGCACGATCATTGTTCCCGCACGGAATCTTGGGAAGCCTGACACTAAGCTCCCAGGAGACAGTGCGGCGCCGGGGGAAAGGCAATAAACACGCCGACTCCCATGGGAGGAGAGACAGGAAGTGCCACAATAAAGTACAATATAAAGGTAATTACAGCGATAAAAAAAATTTTCGTGCGGCATTTGAACATCTATGCAGTTAACTGAAGGGGGTAAGATTAAGTTAAAAATTTGAGTGGAACCCCGCTTTAATCTAAAATAACAAAAACTGTCCCAAAGCCATTGTACTTTACCTTTTAAGAAATCACCCCCACAGAGTACTGTGCTGTTTTTTTTTCATTGAAGAGAAAATCTGATTTTTTTTTTTTGTAGGCTTAAAAGAAATGTTAGCGGCTGCCGATTGAAATGCAAAGGTCAATTTTAAAAAGCATTAAATGACAGAGTGGCTCATGTAGCGATTTTATATATAGGCTATTTCTCTATAAAGTCTTACATTGTCTGTGATTTCATATCACTCACAGCGGGTGAAATCCGGGGCCGTGCCGCTTAATCAGGCTAATGAGCCTGTGTTGGGTGACTCCTCGCGGATCACCTACGGCGGCTGTGAAGTGGCCGCCTGCAGGCACAGGCCTGGCACAGCCAACTTTAAAAAGCACTTCAAAAACCCCCGGCCTATTGTCATCATTTGCATATACAACATTTCACAGGAGCGAGGTGCCAGACAAGATGACTTGGCCGGGGGCTGTAATTCGGGGGGCTGAGCTGCGCGGGTGGTGTATGATGAAGGGCGCTTTGTCGTAGATCTTGGATAGGTAACCCCCTGCATGGCTACAGCCCTTGCAACTTTTATTTTCTAAAAAAAAAAAAAAAAAAAAAAAGAAAAAAAAATTACTTTTCTTTACTGGCAGCAATAATAAATTCCCTTACCGACGTTCTCGTGTTAATCAAGTTCATGCAGATTACTGTCAATCAGCTACGTCATAGGACAGGTAAAGGCTGACCCGCTGGGGATCTGCAGGCTGCTGATAGCGGGAATCAATTACACCGCGCGAGGACAGGCGGTGTTATCAGAGAATATATGCAGCTTTATGAAGATGATGACTGCACTTCACTGATAATGGACTGACACCGCTCTACACTCAGCCAGGAAAAGCTGGAAATTGATTTTGATTGCAGTGAAACAAAGTACCAAGCTGGCACCTTTATCTGATTCAGTGCTGTGGCATTTCTACGGCAAGAGAACACCCCTGGATGAAGAGATATTCCGGATTTACAGCTAAACTCAAGAAAAATATAGATATATATGAAAAAAAAAAAAAAAAAGGAAGCGCCCTTCAATCCAGTTATATATGTGTTGTAAAAAAGGATTAAAAGTGAGTTTTAGATAGCCAGGCAGCTAGTAATAAAAGGAACTATAAGATCCGAAGCGTGGAGGTCATAAAAACAGGCACTAGTAACCATCGAATGATGATTCAATAGTGTTTATTCCATCATAGATGTAGCCAAGTCCCGGGTCCCCTTTGGTCTAATGCAGTGGTTCTCAACCTGGGGGTCGAATGACGATTTGCCAGGGGTCACCAAATCCTGGGCTGTTCCTGAAGCCCGCCAATGGCGTCCCTGGGGGGGGGGGGGGGGCAACATTATGCTGTGCCCCACCATGAGCCCCCCCCCCACCCGCTCCTGCGGGTGATTCCTCCCCCCTCCTTGATCTGCTCCTTCCCCTGCATCCTCATTGGCAGGGAGAAGAGCGAGTTGCAGGAAGGACTCCACCAGGACTCTCAGTTACTGAAAAAACAGACTGATTTCTCCCGTCCTTAGGACAGGAGAACCAGCCTGTAAATTCCAAGAGATGCCAGAGCAGTCAATAGCAGGGGCAGGACAGCAAGAGGAGGCTGGGAAACCCCACAGTGGTAGAACACCAGGGCCCGAAGGCAAGACAACCTTTGCAACCCTGATAGTTCTCCCACTGCTTTGGACCCTTATATTTTCTTGGTATGCTGGTGACATATATCTCTTGTTTTCTGCCACCCTGGGGGACCCCAATACAGTAGGAAGGGAGCTCACTGCAGAACATGTGAAAGGGCCGTTGTGGGGTCGTAGTAAAGGGCCCCAGTATATATTTATATATCTATATATATATAGAGATATATATATATATATATATATATATATCTATATCTATCTCTATATATATATAGATATATATATATATCTATATATATATCTATATATATATAGATATATATATATATAGCTATCTATCTATATATCTATATATAGACATCTATCTATCTATCTATATATATATATATATATATATATAGATAGATAGATAGATATATATAGATATATATACGCATTTTATAGTTGCCCCCCTACTTTTGTCCCTGTCCCCCCCTGTGCCCCCCCTAAATATGAAAGCTGGAGATACCACTGAAGCCCGCATTGCTCTCCCAGCCTTTTCGCAACTGCCCATTCAGTTCACGGCATGGCTGGGGGGCAGAAACTGGAGGTCAGCTGACTGGTGAGGAATGTGAAGTGGGAGGGGCTGGAAGAGACCCTATCTCCTGATTTCGGCATAGGTGTCACTGCTGCGAGACACCACAAAGACGGAGACACAGTGAGTAACACTACCTGTGATCATAGTTGTCATTAAAAGTCCGCACTACATTTCTTGGATGGGCAGATGACTTTGATCAAGAGCACCTAAGTTGGCTGTTCAGAACTCCCCCCAGTACTGCCACTGATCCCACCCCCCACCCCCCCCCCCAGCAGCACTGTCACTAATCCCATTCCACCCACCCCACTCCCACCAAGGAGTTATGCCCCGTACACACGATCGGAAATTCCCCCAACTTTTGGTCAGAAATTCTGACTGCGTGTATGCTCCATCTGACTTTTGCTGGCGGAATTCCCGCCAGCAAAAGATTGAGAGCAGGTTCTCTATTTTTCGGTTGGAAAAAGTTCCAAGAGATTCCGATCGTCTGTACAAATTCCGACGCTCAAAATTCCTAGGCATGCTCGGAAACAATTCGACGCATGCTCGGAAGCAGTGAACTTCATTTTCTCGGCTTGTCGTAGTGTTGTACATCACCGCGTTCTTGATGGTCGAAAGTTCAGAGAACTTTTGTGTGACCGTGTGTACGCACTTGAGCGGAATTCCGTTGGAAAAACCATCCAAGTTTTTTCCGACGGAAAATCCGCTCGTGTGTACGGGGGCATAAGAGAAGGAATTAAAATAAAGGATACATGGAAGGGAGAGGAAAAGAGGGGGAGGGACAAAGAAAAAGGGAGAGAAAGAATAAGAGAAAGAACAAGAAAGACGGCTAGAGAGATGGATGGGGAAAAAAAAAAACAGGAAATTACGACTGAGAGAGATAAAAGGCAAATAAAGGAGAACAAAGAGAGTGGTACATCCTAAAATGTACTATAAGGGGTTTTAATACTGTACGAGTGGAAGAGACTCGGGGAGCGCTAAATGTCTGAGGGTTAGGGGTGCAAATTACTTGTCTTGTCTTTGGTGCTGACAATCCACGCTACGAAAATTATTTTTCTGTTGGGGGTCCCCACAACTTGTTATCAAGGGGTCACAGCACTGGAAGGGTTGAGAACCACTGGTCTAATGAGAACCTCCAGAGTTAGGGATAGCTGACATCCTTCTATATCGAGTGAGTTACAAGGCATGGTGGGTGTGATGCAAAGTAGATTCATGGGCACCGGACACTTCTTGAATGCAAAGAGATTTATTGTCTCTTAAACAGAACTGTGAGAGAGAGGGTTAAGGCCAGGATGCCCTTTAGTAGTTGCAATGTTAATTGGCAGACGCCTAGACTTCTATTAGGTAGACAGCCACACAGGGAAAGGCACCCAGCCGGACACCACATCTGCATGTGTAAACACGCTGTCTCCTATGGCAACAATCTTGAACAGTTCCTAACAAAGGTTACAATGAACTCTTTCACTTCCTCTACAATCTCTATTGTAGATCTTCACTCAACTGGGCTCCCAGGCTCTCTCACTAGACTTGCTGATCCACTGCCACTGGATCTCTGGAGCTCTTCCAACCTTCTCGCTCAGTATCTTCCTCAAGCATCACCCCCCACGTCCCTGCTGGGTCCCTAGCTTGGCATCCAAGATACTTCTCAAGCGTCACCCCCCAACTGGCCTGCTCGGTCCCTGGCTTGACACACAAGGCTGCTCTGCAAGCGTCACCTCCACTGGCTGGGTCCCTGGTTTGACTCCTGCTTAAGTTTCCCAATTCTTTACCGTCCCCGGTTGGTGCGAAGACTGCTCCAGTACTTGTTTCAGCTACTCACAGTGGCCCCTGGTAACAAGGTGGATGATCCCTTAGTGGAGAAAGGTTCCCCTCTACCTCAGACAACAACAGGTTCTCCGGCTGGCTGGCATAACCGTCACTTCTGGTTGGACTGCAAGCCGCAGTCCCAACCCTACGCTGCTCTCTTGCTTCTGGATAGGCCCTCAGACAGCCTAGCAGCAAGATGTCCCCGGTATAGGCCTCAGGCTCTGGCCTAGTAGCCCGGGACAGCACAACACACGTCCACCCAGACAGCCATCCAGGTGGCACAGAACAGTGGTCACCTTACTCCACTCAAATATATAGGTTCTCCCAGCAGGCCAAGAGGCCAAGAAAACCCCTGCCCATTGGCTAAGACACCCCATATACCCCTAACCTGTCTTTGCATCGCCCTTATCTTATCTAATGTCATCAGGTACCAGGCCACCCAGTGACAGAAGAGAGAAGTACAGCAATTGCAGACTTAGGGAGAAATCAATTGATCCCTAACGATTGGCCAAGGCAACTATACCTGGCAGGTAAATTTAGGAGCAACCCCGCCTAAACATCAGGGTGCTACACAAGTGTAAAAACAATGATGTAATGGACAGATAAAAGTTATTCAACGTTACCACGGGTGACCTCAGAAGGGGAAGAGGGGTGAACAGACATCCAGAGGGCTCTCTGGTATCACATGGGGGATTGGCTTGATAAAGGGGTAGCTCTGCCCCGAAACCCATTGCCACACCCCCTGTGGTGTCGTCATGCTTCCGCCCTGAGAGTTTGGACAGTGTCCAGCTGGTTGCTGATCTAGGACAAGATGCTGACTGTAGGAAACGCTTGCCCTGGCTGTGGAGAGGCCGCCATCTTGCTGGCCTGGATGTATGTGCTTTTTTGAAGTACATCAAAGCGAGGGCATATTTGTTTTCTATTTTAAGTTATCCGTAATAAATTTACTACACTTAGTTGGTGGTGCTTTTGTCTCTCTCTTCTCTGTGCTTTAATGGTCCAGAAGTACATCGCCGTTGTGTGTGAGAGCCCCCTCTTTCCTGGCAGAGGAACTGGTTCCGTCACGGTGTCATATCTTTCCTGTCTAATTACAGCGCTCTGGAAATAGTCTTTCTTTCACAGCAAAAAACAAAAAAAAACAGCAGAAAAAAAAAAAGAATAAAATGAGTCATAACTTAGAAAAAATGGTTCTTGGACTTCTTCTGGACTGAAATATTGACTATTCGGAGAAATTGAAAGCATAAACACTTTAAGAGCCAGCGGAGTCACCGATTCTTCAGCTCCGCACATGTTCTCCCCACTGGGTTCACATCCGTGATCTGATGGATTTTTTCTACGGCTTTGGCGGGACTCTGGAGCTCACCATCTGCTGCGGCTCTCGTGACGGCCACAAACAGCAGCTGGGCGACTCGTGTGAGTTTTATGAGAGCCACTTTAAGGATAAGTGATTGCGCAGCAGCTACGCGGCGCGCCGCGCAGAACGCTGCCTCCGACATGTGTGTGCGACTGCAAAATTAGGAAACGCCATTTGCAAAGAACGCATAAAAACAACTTAATGCCATCGTTATTACCGGTCGTTAAATAAGCATCTGGCACGGTGTGATTGCTTGGGATGTTCCTTTCCAACATTATTATGAAAAAAGAAATTATCATCTGTTTTAATTGTTAAAAGATAATCAAATACTAACTTAAGTGATACTAACCCCAAAAGCAAACATTTATTATATGGCAGCTTACCAGTTCTTAGATGTGATGTCTGCATTCTTTTTTTTTTTTTTAGGATCTCTTTTCTTTATTTTCAGCTGTTGATCCAGCATACCTGTTGTTTTTTTCAAAAGAACAAGCTCTCTTGCAGAAGTATCAGTTACAGGGATGAGACAAACCATGCAACACTAACGGAGGTGCTTACAATGATCAGTTTTCTTTATTTACGTATTGTGACACATTGGGGTTTCTTAGCTCAGGGGTAGTGCCAAAACAGTGAGCTTACTCCACGCCACATAAAGTTTTCAGGGCTTTCCTGCCCACTTTTATTTTACTGCCTACCGCCTGCCGTATTGACAAATGACGAGCGGGCGGCGGGTCTATTGTTCTGGGACAACGTCATATCGGCTCTTTACCGAGATCTGTGGTGCGCTCTGTCCCTGGGACACGGCGCATCACCGATCTCAGTAAAGAGCTGATGTTGAGGCTCTTTTACCCATGTGATCAGCTGTGTTCAATCACAGCTGATCACATATAATCAGGGAAATGTCGATTATCGGCATTCCTCTCCTCACACTGACAAAGTGTGAGGAGAGGAGAGCCAATCAGTGGCATTTCCTCACAGGGGAGATCTGCACAGATAATCGGGGCATTGATAATCAGTGCAGCCCCAACAGTGCCCAGCAGTGATGCCAGTCAGTACTGCCTTTCAGTGCCCATAAGTGCCGCCTATCAGTGACCATCAGTGCCACCTATCAATGCCCATCAGTGCTGCATATTAGTGTCTCCTCACCAGTGCCCTTCAGTGCCGTCTTATCAGTCCCGCCTCATCAGTGCCCATTGGTGCCGCCTATCAGTGCTGCATATTAGTGTCTCCTCATCAGTGCCCTTCAGTGCCGCCTCATCAGTGCCACCTCATCAGTGCCGCCTCATCAGTGCAGCCTATCTGTGACCATCAAGGCAGCCTCAGAAAAAGTATTATTTTACAAATTTTTATAACAGAAACTAAGAACAAACTTTTCTTTTTTTTTTAATTTCTGTCCTTTTGTCGTTTTTTTAGCAAAAAAAATCAAAAACCCGGTGGTGATTAAATAAAACCAAAAAAAAGCTCTTTCTGTCTCAAAAAAATGATAAAAAATTTGTATGGTTACAGTGTTGCATTACCACGCAATTGTCATTCAAAGTGTGACAGCGCTGAAAATTGGTTTGAGCAGAAAGGGGGAGAAAAGTGCTTGATATTGAAGTGGTTAAAAGTAAGGCAAAGCTCACACAGGTATGTCTTCCCATGCAGGAGGTTCTCACCATCAATGCAATAAACATAACATTCAGCCTCCGGACTCTCCTGTGGCAGCTTTATTGCTCTCAGTATTACCGCATGGTCCTCCTGACCCTTAGTACCTTTTGGTCCTTCCTGACGGGCCAGAGCCGTTTTTGTGTTTTTTTTGCCCACATGTTTAAAAAAAATAATTTTCGGCCTCAAGATTACATAAAACCCGCAAACATTATATATTTTCTGAAAGCAGACACCCTAGAGAATAAAATAGTTGAATTTCCAGGGAACGCAAAATTTCAGTAAAAAACACACTAAAGTGAATTTTAGGGCAAAAAAACGCAATAAACCACCCACATTTTTTGGTAACATATAAAAGACGAGGTTGCACTGAGTAAATAGATACCCAACATGTTCAACCCTAAAGTGATACTAAAGGATCATTTTTTTATTTTTTTTAAATAAGAAACATGTCATACTTAACTCCACTTTGCAGCTTGTTTTGCACAGAGTGGCCCCCGAACATCCATTTCTGGGGTCCTGCGGCGGCTCTTGCGGCTCCTCCTCGCATTAGATAACCCCCTTAGAGAAGCACTCTCCCGAGGGGGTTACCTTGCGGGCGCGCTCCCGAGTCCAGCATTCAGCGTCCATAACAAGCCGAATGCAGGACTCGGCCCCGCCCCCGGTCATTGGAGTTGATTGACAGCAGCGGGAGCCAATGGTTGTGCTGCTATCAGTCTATCCAATCAAGAGCTGGGAACCCGTAGAGAGAGGGACGGCGGGAATGCGCCAACGGAAATTCGGGGCTCAGGAAGTAAAACGGGGGGCTAGGGGGCCGGTGACTGCAAGGTGTTTTTTCACCTTACTGCATTACCGACCTTTTGCGTGTTCCTTGACTACGATTGTGCTTGATCCCAACCTCCACCCATTTGTTACTGAGCTTTGGCTTGTTGTTTACTGACTACTCTTCTGCTTGATCCCAACCTACTATATCTGCTACTGGACCCTGGCTTGCTGAACTCATGGGTTGGTGATCCTGAGGACCTGGTAATAACATGCAGCAAAATCCATCTCCACCATAAGGAGCTCTGGTGAACACAGGTTAGTACCGTATTTAGCGGCATATAACATGCACAGGCGTATAACACGCACATTCATTTTAAGAGGGAAGTTTCAGGAAAAAAACCCTTACATTTTAAATAAGGAACTTTGAAGCAAAATAAGGGTCAATGCCCATCTGCCGCCTCACTATTGCCATCAATGCAGCCTGATCAATGCCCATCTGCAGCCTTACAAGTGCCATCAATGCAGCCTCACCATTGCAATCAATGCAGCAGCCTCACCATTGCCATTAATGCAGCAGCCTCACCATTGCCATCAGTGCAGCCTGATCGATGCCCATCTGCAGCCCAGAGGGGACAGGGAGGGGGGGCGGGACGAGTGCCGACAGATTACATACAGTGAGAATCTCCTATGATAGACAGAACAGTAGTCCAATGGCGGCCCAGGAGACGGGACTTCCTATTACAGAGGCTGCCAAGTAAACAGGAGATTCTCATTGTATGTAATCTGACGGCGCTGGTCCCGCCCCCCTCCCTGTCCCCTCCGAGGCAGCTAAAATTGGATTTGCACCCAATTTTCATGGTGAAAAAGTGAGTGTTATACGCCAATAAATACAGTAATTAGACTCTGCACCTCGGGTGAGCCCGCATCATCCACCAGGGTGACCTGCTGCTGTGCTTATCCAGCTGGTTGGTGGGAACTTCTCTACTGCTATAGTTACTGGTCCCCAAACCTGACTGTGACAACTGTACTTGATCTTAGGCCAAAAGACCGGGAAGTGATGGTTTCTGGACAAGGACTACGGCTGTGGCTATTGCTGGAATGAACAGTTGATGGTTTGGCACTGGGCTGGTTTTCTTTATCAGCCGTGACCTCGAGGATGTAGCTGTCTAGAAACCTTATGTCTATTGAAAACCAAATCCATGTAAGACCCCTTTCACACTTGTGCGACTTCACTGCGATTTTGCCGCGATTTTGCACGATTTTGCGGCGATTTGGGATCAGTACTACTTTGTACGACTTTACAGGGTTGGGGTTTACAAATGCTTTGACTCTCAGCTTGTGCTTACAAAGTCGTACTGAAATCGTGTCTATATTATTCAGGTACGATTTGCATGCTACTTGAGGGTTTAACATTGAGGTCTATGGACATCAACTCGCATGGAAGTTGGACCAAAGTAGTGCAGGGACTACTTTGAAGTCGGCACGACTTAGGCCCCTTTCACACTTGTGCGACTTCAAAGTCGCGTGATTACAATGCGATTTTGCCGCGATTTGGGAGCAGTACTACTTTGTACGACTTTGCCACAACTTTGGCATTACCATTCTCAGCTTGTGCTTACAAAGTCGTACTGAAATCGTGTCTATATTATTCAGGTACGAATTGCATGCTACTTGAGGGTTTAACATTGAGGTCTATGGACATCAACTCGCATGGAAGTTGGACCAAAGTAGTGCAGGGACTACTTTGAAGTCGGCACGACTTGAAGTCGTGCCAATATGAATGGTAGTCATTGAAAATCATGGAGAATGATTTGTCATGCAATTTTGCAGTACAAAATCGTGGGACAAGTCGTATAAGTGTGAAAGGGGCCTAAGCTTTCTGGAATTGCATACAGTATGTTAATACAATTACAGTATGCGTGTATGGAAATGTGTTATTTTTACTGATATATCACTTTGCTGGTCTCTTTATACAGTAGTATACGGAGTGTATTCTATCCCTGAAGAAGAGCAACAAATTGATTGAAACGCGTTGGGTAATCAGTGCTCTCACTGGAATTGTGGAATTGGGTATTTCGTCAGTTGCAAATTAAATACATGATAGACAGCTTATCTTTGTCTAGTTAGCAGGGTGACACTTGTGTTTCCAGAAGTCACCGACTGAATGTTTTTAAGAATGATGTTTATGTTAAACTTTATTTTTTATTTTTTTTATGATAGATTTTATTATCTGTATTTTTGTATGAATTATAGGGCCTAAAAAAAAAACACCCAATTTTTAGAATGCTTTTCTTGACTATTTGTATCATCAGTCTGCAGTTGCTTTACCTTCTTTCACAGTACGCTTGGAGAGAAGACGGCTTCCTTTCAGATACCAGGAGTGCACACCTCTTGTGGGGGATAGCAGTATGCTGCAAAAAAAAAAAAAAAAACATGCGAATATTACATAAAAAAACATAAAATATAATAATAAATAACTTGCAGTGAAAAAAAAATTTAGATCATGACAGACATAAAGAAAAAAAGTGCTCTGTGCCATTTGTAGGCTGCTTTTACACAGGTGGCCAGGGGGAGGTAAAAATAGGCTATTAAGCCATGTTTTTACTGCACACAAAGTGCGTCCGGCAGTGATAACCACAGGTAATCGATGGTTGTGCAGAGAGCTGTGCAGAGAGCCACGAATAACTGCGGCCACCAGCGACCTGTCATTATGGTGGACGTGGGCCGGCGGCCGCACCTAGCGAATCGCAGCTGCAGCAGACATCAGAGGTTACTTGCTGCTATAATTCGCACCGGCCTAAATCACTGGTGTGACTGTAGCCTTATAATATGGTGCAGTGATTTTTATGCTGGGATGTACAGTATGTTATATAATATGTTGAGTTGTATGTTGTATAGTATAATGATTTGATTCTTGTATTATTATATTCTGGTGAGGTGATTCTGGTATTATTATCTTGAGATGTATGTTATACAGTATATGATGAGGTAATTATATATTATATTGAGGTCTACGGTATATGATGAGGTGATTATATATTATATTGAGGTGAGCGGTATATGATGAGGTGATTATATTGAGGTGTATAGTATATAATGAGGTGATTATATATTATATTGAGGTGTATAGTATATAATGAGGTGATTATATATTATATTGAGGTGTACAGTATATAGTGAGGTGATTATATATTATATTGAGGTGAGCGGTATATGATGAGGTGATTATATTGAGGTGAGCGGTATTTAATGAGGTGATTATATATTATATTTAGGTTTAGGGTATATTATGAGGTGATTATATATTAAATTGAGGTGTATAGGATATGATGAGGTGATTATATATTATATTGAGGTGCATCACCTCACTATACACCATACACCTCGATATAATATATAATCACCTCATTATATACCACACACCTTAATATATAATAACCTCATCATATACCATACACCTCATTATAATAAATAATCACCTCATTATATACCGTACACCTCAATATAACAACTATATAATGAGGTGATTAAATAATTATATTGAGGTGTATGGTATATGATGAGGTGATTATATATTATATTGAGTTGTATAGGATATAATGAGGTTATAATATTGAGGTGTATGCTGTATATAATGAGGTGATTATATATTATATTGAGGTGTACAGTATATAATGAGGTGATTATATATTATATTGAGGTGTACAGTATATAATGAGATGATTATATATTATATTGAGGTGAATGATATATGATGAGGTGATTATATATTATATTGAGGTGTATATAGGATATATTTAGGTGTATATAGTATATATTGAGGTCTATATAGGATATAATGAGGAGTATATAGAGGTGTATATAGGATATAATGAGGTGTATTTAGGATAAAATGAGGAGTATATATAGGATATAATGAGGTGTATATAGGATATAATATAATCATTATATAGGATATAATGAAGAGTATATAGGATATAATGAGGAGTTTATAGGATATAATGAGGAGTATATATAGGAAATGAGGTGTATATAGGATATATTAAGGAGTATATAGGATATAATGAGGAGTATATATGATATCAGGATATAATGAGGAGTATATATGATATCAGGATATAATGAGGAGTATATATGATATCAGGATATATTGAGGAGTATATAGGATATAATGAGGAGTATATATGATATCAGGATATAATGAGGAGTATATAGGATGTATATAGGATATATTGAGGAGTATATAGGATATAATGAGGAGTATATAGGATATAATATAATCATTATATAGGATATAATGTGGTGTATATAGGATATAATGAGGAGTATATAGGATGTATATAGGATATATTGAGGAGTATATAGGATATAATGAGGAGTATATATGATATCAGGATATAATGAGGTGATTTCTCAGTTGTAGTACTCACAGTTGGCCAGTAGATGGCGGCGGTTCTCTCAGGTGATTTGTCTCCGGCCGCTCTCCGTAGTCTGGTTGCTCTTTGCCCGGTCGGGGCTGTCAGTGAGGTCGGTCGGTCGGTGTGTGTTTAGGTCGTTCATGGCCTCTATCGGCTCTATCCAGATCCCCCGGCGGCTGCCGCTTCTCCTGACCCATGACGGGGTGCTCCTGCCCGGCTCCAGCATGCGGGTGAGTGTGGACTCTCCCGGGAATATGGATCTGGTGCGGAACCGGCTGCTGAGAGGAACCTCCCTGAAGAGCACCATCATCGGTGTGATCCCCAATACCCGGGACCCGAGCACCGACACCGAGGAGCTCCCCGCCCTGCACAGGTCCGTGTCCCCTCACAGTGGGGGTGTGTCTGTCCCTTCTGAGGCCCCTGACACAGTGCCTGACTTCTTTGGGGCCCCTGGTGATGTGCCTGTCCCTTCTGGGGCCCCTGATGTAGTGCCTGATGTCTTTTGGGCCCCTGGTGATGTGCCTGTCCCTTCTGGGGCCCCTGATGTAGTGCCTGATGTCTTTTGGGCCCCTGGTGATGTGCCTGTCCCTTCTGGGGCCCCTGATGTCTTTCTGGCGCTGTGAGGTCTGGCACCATGTCAGGGGCCCCAGAAGGGACGGGCACATCACCGGGGGCCCCAAAAGACGTCAGGCACTATGTCAGGGGCCCCATAGTGTGTATTAAATTATCCTCAGGATCCGTGTGATTCACATGTGTTTAGGTTTAGAGGGATGAGGTGGCAACTCTAGGTAGAGCGCCGGTCCCTCCTTCGGACCCCTGGTTAGACTTCCGTACCCCCGGGTTCCGTACCCCCGGGTAGAGCGCCGGTCCCCCGTGGGACCCCTGGGTAGAGCGGCCATGCCTTCTGGAGCCCCCCAGTAAGAGGCCCGTTTCTTCTGGATATGCCTGTTCTTCTGGGGCCCCCTGGTGACATGGCTGTTCTTCTGGGGCCCCCCGGTGACATGGCTGTTCTTCTGGGGCCCCCCGGTGACATGGCTGTTCTTCTGGGGCCCCTGGCAATTTGCCTGCCAATTCTGGGCCCCCCAGTAAAGCACCTGTTCTTTCTGGGGATCTATGCATTGTTGTGTGTTTTCAGTTTTGCTGGCCATGTATTGTGGTTTCCTATGGGCCACGTTCACATCGGTGCATTTTATGGAAAGAGACGGGGACCAGCAGGTTGTGTTTTTTTTGGTTCTATAGACTTCAATGGATCGAAGACGTGGATTGCAAAACGCGAACTGAAACCTGCATTAGTGTGAACCGGCCTAACAATGTGTTTGACCCTTTCGTGGGCCCCTGGCAAAGTGTCCGCCTCTTCAGGCCCCTCCTTGAAAAAGTGCCGGTTCCTCGTAGAGTCGTGACAAAGCCCCCGTGTCCCCCCCAAGTAGGGGAAGACTGTGCGGGTTTCTGCACAGATGTCAATGGAAATCGCACCCCGAGATCGCCAGAAGTAGTTCAGAAACTGCTTTTGTGAACCGGCGCGGCGTCGACATGCCAAATCACATCAATGTGAACCAGGGCTTAGGTTGGGCCCCTTTCACACTTGCGCGACTTGTCCTGGGACAGCAAAGTCGCATGCCAAGTCGTACCCCATGATTTCCAGTGAGTACCGTTCATATCTGTGCGACTTCAAGTCACACTGACTTCAAAGTAGTCCCTGTACTACTTTGGCCTGACTTTGATGCGAGTTACACAGGCATTCCCTGCAATTGCGTCGAAATCGTGCCACTTAAAAGTTGCGGTAGTGAGGAAAAAGGGGGCGTAAGGCAGAGATGAAGAGAAACATTGTAACACTTAATTCTTTTAGATCAAAGGAATGAACTTCGATCTGTAAATGAGGTCAGTTTAACCACTTAAAAGACACTTGTTGCTTACAAGTTAAAATCTGTATTTATTTGCTAGAAATTTACTTAGATAGATAGAAACCCTAGACATTATATAGATCTATCTATCTATCTATCTATCTATCTATCTATCTATCTATCTATCTATCTATCTATCTATCTATTTTGCAGAGACCCCAAAGAATAAAATGGCGATTGTTGCAATATTTTATGTCGCACTGTATTTGCTCAGCGCTCTTTCAGATGCAATTTTTTTTTTTTGGGGGGGGGGGGGGAAGAATACACTTTAACCACCTGCTATCAGCGCTATGGCCGGATGACGGCCACAGCGCGGACCTGCATTCCGGGAGGCCGTCATATGACAGCCTCCCCTGTGCACGCTCCCTGCGCACGCCCTGTGATCACCGAGTCACTGAGACTCGGCTGATCACCGATCCGTGTAAGGGGCCGCTCTCGGCCCCTTACCATGTGATCAGCTGTCAGACAATGACAGCTGATCACATGATGTAAACAAAGGATCAGTAATCGTTTTTTTTTTTTTACTCACGCTGACAGCGCGAGTAGAAAAAAAAGCCGATCACCGGCTCAGATGCCAGGGACATTGGTCCCCAAGTGGAAGAGGCACATGTGCCACCTAACAGTGCCCACCTGTAGTGTCAATCAGTGCCACCTGGCAGTGCTGCCCATCACTGCCACCCATCAGTGTACATCAATGAAGGAGAAAAATGACCCGTTTTTTTAAATTTTTTATAACAAAATATTAAAAAAATAAAATTTTTTTTTTTTTTTTAATTCAGTTTTTTACATTTTTTTAGCAAAAAGTAAAAACCGCAGAGGTGATCAAATACCACCAAAAGAAAGCTCTATTTGTGGTGAAAAAATGATAAAAATTTCATTTGGGTACAGTGTTGCATGACCGCGCAATTGTCATTCAAAGAGTGACAGCGCTGAAAGCTGAAAATTGGTCTGGATAGGAGGGGGATTTAAGTGCCCAGTAAGCAAGTGGTTAATGAATTAATAAAAAAAACTAAACGGTAAAGTTAGCCTAATGTTTTTTATAATGTGAAGGATGATGTTACGCCGCGAGAATCGTGATCTTTATTCTAAGCAAAAAAAAAAAAAATCGTGATTCTCATTTTGGCCACAATTGTGCAGCTCTAACACACATCCAATAAAAAAAAAAAAGAAAGGAAAAAAAACAAAACAAACGTATTCATGAATTTAGGCCAATATGTATTCTGCTACATGTCTTTTTGGTAAAAAAAAAAAAAAAAAAATCACAATATGTGTATATTGACTAGTTTGCGTGAAAGTTGCAAACAAAAAAAAAATAATAATAATTATATATATATATATTAATAATGGCAGTGATCAACGACTTCTAATCGGACTGTGATAGCATGGTGGGCAATCTGACTCTGGGGGGGAACTGACATCAGTAGTGACACTAATGCAGTGATAATACTATGCACTGTCACTGTACTAATGACACTGGCTGGGAAGGGGTTAACCTCTAGGGGCAATCATGGGGTTAAATGTTTGCCTAACAATGTGTTGTGTGCTGATTTTTTTTTTTTTTTTTAACTATTATTATTATTATTATTATACAGGATTTATATAGCGCCGACAGTTTACGCAGCACTTTACAACATGAGGGCAGACAGTACAAGTACAATACAATTCAATACAGGAGGAATCAGAGGGCCCTGCTCGTTAGAGCTTACAATCTAGGAGGGAGGGTCAAGTGATACAAAAGGATAATAGCTGTGGGGGATGAACTAATGGAGAAAATAGCGCAGTTGTTAGATGGAGGCAGGATAGGCTTCTCTGAAGAGGAAAGTTTTCAGGGATCGCCTAAAAGTGGATAAAGTTGGAGACAGTCTGACAGATTGGGGTAGGGAATTCCAGAGGATGGGCGAGGCTCGGGAGAAGTCCTGGAGGCGGATATGGGAGGAGGTGATGAGGGAGCTAGAGAGCAGGAGATCTTGGGAGGAACGGAGAGGGCGATTAGGTTGGTATTTTGAGACTAGGTTAGTGATGTAGCTGGGGGCAGAGTTGTAAAGTTCTCTTTGTTTCTTAGCCCCTCGTTCACATTGGAGTGATTCTATAACTCTATAACTCTTGTGCTCCCTGGCAGGATCGGAACAGCGGCACTAGCCGTGCAAGTCGTTGGCAGTAACTGGCCCAAACCGCACTACACCCTATTGGTCACCGGCCTGTGCCGATTTCAGATCACGGAGATTGTGAAAACCCAACCCTATCCAGTCGCTGAGGTGGAGCAACTCGATCGCTTGGAGGACTTGAGCACTAAAGAGGAGTTTAAAGAGGC